>NW_026529557.1:0-111220 GCF_028500815.1 Rissa tridactyla
ACCGGCACCCACGTGGCACCGCCGCGCCAGCCTGCGAAGCGTTTTCCGGTAGGGCCGCGGCTCTGGCGACAGCTCCCACGCCCGAAGAGCCAGGAGGGAAAGCCCTGCCTCGTTGGAAAGCTCTTTGGCAGCCGCTCGCGTGGCCCCACAGCCCGTGGGGCTGCGGCTTTCCAGCGGCTCTCAGGTCTCGGTGCCACCTGCGCCCACGTGGGGCCGCCGCGCCAGCCTGCGAAGCATTTTCCGGTAGGGCCGCGGCTGTGGCGACAGCGCCACACACCAAAGAGCAGAGGGAACGCCGTGCCTCATTGGAAAGCTCTTTGGCAGCCCGCTCGCGTGGCCCCATAGACCGTGGGGCTGCAGGCTTTCCGACAGCCGTCAGCTCGGCGCCGCTGCGCCCACGTGGCGCCACCGCGCCCAGCCTGCAAAGCATTTTCCGGTAGGGCCGCGGCTCTGGCGACAGCTCCCACGCCCGAAGAGCCAGGAGGGAAAGCCCTGCCTCGTTGGAAAAGCTCTTTGGCAGCCGCTCGCGTGGCCCCCACAGCCGTGGGGCTGCGGGCTTTCGGGCAGCCGTCAGCCTCGGCGCACGGCACCCGTGGCACCCACGTCACGCACAGCCTGCGCAGCATTTTCCGGTAGGGCCGCGGCTCTGGCGACAGCTCCCACGCCCGAAGAGCCAGGAGGGAAAGCCCGTGCCTCATTGGAAAGCTCTTTGGCAGCCACTCGCGTGGCCCCACAGCCCGTGGGGCTGCGGGCTTTCTCGGCGGCCGTCAGCCTCGGCGCCACCCGGCGCCCACGTGGCGCCGCCGCGCCAGCCTGCGAAGCATTTTCCCGGTAGGGCCACGGCTCTGGCGACAGCTCCACACCCGAAGAGCCAGGAGGGAAAGCCATGCCTCGTTGCAAGTCTTTTGGGTAGCCGCTCACGTGGCCCCACAGCCGGTGGTGCTGCAGGCTTTTCGGCGACCGTCAGCCTCGGCGCCACCGGCGCCCACGTGGCGCCGCGCGCCAGCCTGCGAAGCATTTTGCGGTAGGGCCCGCGGCTCTGGCGACAGCTCCCACGCCCGAAGAGCCAGGAGGGGAAAGCCGTGCCTCGTTGGAAAGCTCTTTGGCAGCCGCTCGTGTGGCCCCACAGCCCGTGGGGCTGCGGGCTTTCCGGCGGCCGTCAGCCTCAGCGCCTCCGGCGCCCACGTGGCGCCGCTGCGCCACCCTGCGAAGCATTTTCGGGTAGGGCCGCGGCTCTGGCGACATCTCCCACGCCCAAAGAGCCGGGAGGGAAAGCCGTGCCTCGTTGGAAAGCTCTTTGGCAGCCGCTCGCGTGGCCCCACAGCCCGTGGGGCTGCGGGCTTTCCGGCGGCTGTCAGCCTCGGTGACACCTGCGCCCACGTGGGGGCCGCCGCGCCAGCCTGACAAGCATTTTCCGGTAGGGCGCCGGCTCTGGCGACAGCTCCCATGCCCGAAGAGCCAGGAAGGAAAGCCGTGCCTTGTTGGAAAGCTCTTTGGCAGCCCGCTCGCGTGGGCCCCACAGCCCGTGGGGCTGCGGGCTTTCTGTGCGGCCCGTCAACATCGGCGACACCAGCGCCCAGGTGGCGCCGCCGCGCCAGCCTGCGAAGCATTTTCCGGTAGGGCCGCGGCTCTGGCGACAGCTCCCACGCTCGAAGAGCCAGGAGGGAAAGCTGTGCCTCGTTGGAAAGCTCTTTGGCAGCCGCTCGCGTGGCCCCACAGCCCGTGGGGCTGCGGGCTTTCCGGCGGCCGTCAGCCTCTGCGACACCGGCGCACACGTGGCACCGCCGCGCCAGTCTGCGAAGCATTTTGCGGTAGAGGCCGCGGCTCTGGCGACAGCTCCCCATGCCCGAAGAGCCAGGAGGGAAAGCCGTGCCTCCTTGGAAAAGCTCTTGGGGCAGCCGCTCGCGTGGCCCCACAGCCCGTGGGGGCTGCGGGCTTTCCGGCAGCCATCAGCCTCGGTGCCACCGGCGCCCACGTGGCGCCGCCGCGCCAGCCTGCGAAGCATTTTCCGGTAGGGCCGCGGCTCTGGCGACAGCTCCCACGGCCGAAGAGGCAGGAGGGAAAGCCGTGCCTCGTTGGAAAGCCCTTTGGCAGCCGCTCGCGTGGCCCCAGAGCCCGTGGGGCTGCGGGCTTTCCGGCGGCCGTCAGCATTGGCGACACGGCGCCAACATGGCACCGCCGCGCCAGCCTGCGAAGCGTTTTCCGGTAGGGGCCGCGGCTCTGGCGACAGCTCCCACGCCCGAAGAGCCAGGAGGGAAAGCCCTGCCTCGTTGGAAAGCTGTTTGGCAGCCGCTCGCGTGGCCCCACAGCCCGTGGGGCTGCGGGCTTTCCAGCGGCTCTCAGTCTCGGTGCCACCTGCGCCCACGTGGGGCCGCTCGCGCGCCAGCCTGCGAAGCATTTTCCGGTAGGGGCCGCGGCTGTGGCGACAGCGCCCACACCCAAAGAGCAGGAGGGGAACGCCGTGCCTCGTTGGAAAGCTCTTTGGCAGCCGCTCGCGTGGCCCCACAGACCGTGGGGGCTGCAGGCTTTCCGACAGCCGTCAGCCTCGCGCGCGCTGCGCCCACGTGGCGCCACCGCGCCAGCCTGCAAAGCATTTTCCGGTAGGGCCGCGGCTCTGGCGACAGCTCCCACGCCCGAAGAGCCAGGAGGGAAAGCCCTGCCTCGTTGGAAAGCTCTTTGGCTAGCCGCTCGCGTGGCCCCACAGCCCGTGGGGCTGCGGGCTTTCTGGCGGCCGTCAGCCCTCGGCGCCACCGGCGCCCACGTGGCACCGTCACGCCAGCCTGCGAAGCATTTTGCGGTAGGGCCGCGGCTCTGGCGACAGCTCCCACGCCCGAAGAGCCAGGAGGGAAAGCCGTGCCTCATTGGAAAGCTCTTTGGCAGCCACTCGCGTGGCCCCCACAGCCCGTGGGGCTGCGGGCTTTCCGGCGGCCGTCAGCCTCGGCGCCACCGGCGCCCACGTGGCGCCGGCGCGCCAGCCTGAGAAGCATTTTCCGGTAGGGCCACGGCTCTGGCGACAGCTCCCACACCCGAAGAGCCAGGAGGGAAAGCCATGCCTCGTTGCAAAGTCTTTTGGTAGCCGCTCACGTTGGCCCCACAGCCGGTGGGTGGCTGCAGGCTTTTCGGCGACCGTCAGCCTCGGCGCCACCGGCGCCCACGTGGCGCCGCCGCGCCAGCCTGCGAAGCATTTTGCGGGTAGGGCCCGGCGCTCTGGCGACAGCTCCCACGCCCAAAGAGCCAGGAGGGAAAGCCGTGCCTCCGTTGGAAAGCTCTTTGGCAGCCGCTCGCGTGGGCCCCACAGCCCGTGGGGCTGCGGGGCTTTCCGGAGCGGCCGTCAGCCTCAGCGCCACCGGCGCCCACGTGGCGCCGCTGCGCCACCCTGCGAAGCATTTTCGGGTAGGGCCGCGGCTCTGGCGACAGCTCCCACGCCCAAAGAGCCGGGAGGGAAAGCCGTGCCTCGTTGGAAAGCTCTTTGGCAGCCGCTCGTGTGGCCCCCACAGCCCGTGGGGCTGCAGGCTGTCCGGCGGCCGTCAGCCTCGGCGGCACCGGCGCCAACATGGGCCGCCGCGCGCCAGCCTGCGATGCGTTTTCCGGTAGGGCCGCGTTTCTGGCGACAGCTCCCACGCCCGAAGAGCGAGGAGGGAAAGCCCTGCCTCGTTGGAAAGCTCTTTGGCAGCCGCTCGCGTGGCCCCACAGCCCGTGGGGGCTGCGGGCTTTCCGGCGGCTGTCAGCCTCGGTGACACCTGCGCCCACGTGGGGCCGCCGCGCCAGCCTGACAAGCATTTTCCGTAGGGCCGCGGCTCTGGCGACAGCTCCCATGCCCGAAGAGCGAGGAGGGAAAGCCCCTGCCTCGTTGGAAAGCTCTTTGGCAGCCGCTCGCGTGGCCCCACAGCCCGTGGGGCTGCGGGCCTTTCCCCGGCGGCTGTCAGCCTCGGTGACACCTGCGCCCACGTGGGGCCGCCGCGCCAGCTTGACAAGCATTTTCCGGTAGGGCCGCGGCTCTGGCGACAGCTCCCATGCCCGAAGCGCAGGAGGGAAAGCTGTGCCTCGTTGGAAAAGGCTCTTTGGCAGCCGCTCGCGTGGCCCCACAGCCCGTGGGGCTGCGGGCTTTCCGGCGGCCGTCAGCCTCGGGCGACACCGGCGCCCACGTGGCGCCGCCGCGCCAGCCTGCGAAGCATTTTCCGGTAGGGCCCACGGCTCTGGCGACAGCTCCCACACCCGAAGAGCCAGGAGGGAAAGCCATGCCTCGTTGCAAAGTCTTTTGGTAGCCGCTCACGTGGCCCCACAGCCGGTGGTGCTGCAGGCTTTTCGGTGGGCCGTCAGCCTCGGCGCCAGCCGGCGCCCACGTGGCGCCGCCGCGCCAGCCTGCGAAGCATTTTCCGGTAGGGCCGCGGCTCTGGCGACAGCTCCCACGGCCGAAGAGGCAGGAGGGAAAGCCCTGCCTCGTTGGAAAGCTCTTTGGCAGCCGCTCGCGTGGCCCCACAGCCCGTGGGGCTGCGGGCTTTCCGGCGGCTGTCAGCCTCGGTGACACCTGCGCCCACGTGGCACCGCCTCGCCAGCCTCGCGAAGCATTTTCCGGTAGGGCCGCGGCTCTGGCGACAGCTCCCACGCCCGAAGAGCCAGGAGGGAAAGCCGTGCCTCGTTGGAGAAAGTACTTTGGCAGCCGCTCGCGTGGCCCCACAGCCCGTGGGGCTGCGGGCTTTCCGGCGGCCGTCGCCTCGGCGACACCAGCGCCCACGTGGCGCCGCCGCGCCAACCTGCGAAGCATTTTGCGGTAGGGCCGCGGCTCTGGCGACAGCTCCCACGCCCGAAGAGCCAGGAAGGAAAGCCGTGCCTGTTGGAAAGCTCTTTGGCAGCCGCTCGCGTGGCCCCACAGCCCGTGGGGGCTGCGGGCTTTCCGGCGGCCGTCAGCCTCGGCTACACCAGGGCCCAGGTTGCGCCGCCGCGCCAGCCTGCGAAGCATTTTGCGGTAGGGCTGCGGCTCTTGCGACAGCTCCCACGCCCGAAGAGAGGCCAGAGGGAAAGCCGTGCCTCGTTGGAAGCTCTTTGTCAGCCGCTCGCGTGGCCCCACAGCCCGTGGGGCTGTGGGCTTTCCGGCGGCCGTCAGCCTCGGCGACACCGGCGCCCACGTGGCGCCGCCGAGCGCCAGCCTGCGAAGCATTTTCCGGTAGGGCCGCGGCTCTGGCTACAGCTCCCATACCCGAAGAGCCAGGAGGGGAAAGCCGTGCCTCGTTGGAAAGTACCTTGGCAGCCGCTCGCGTGGCCCCACAGCCCGTGGGGCTGCGGGCTTTTCCGGCGGCCGTCAGCATCGACACCACCGGCGCCCACGTGGTGCCGCCGCGCCAGCCTGTGAAGCATTTCGGTAGGGGCCGCGGCTCTGGCTACAGCTCCCACGCCCGAAGAGCCAGGAGGGAAAGCCGTGCCTCGTTGGAAAGCCTTTGGCAGCCGCTCGAGTGGGCCCACAGCCCGTGGAGCTGCGGGCTTTCCAGCGGCCGTCAGCCATGGTGCCACCGGCGCCCACGTGGCGCCGCCGCGCGCCAGCCTGCGAAGCATTTTCCGGTATGGGCCACGGCTCTGGCGACAGCTCCCACGCCCGAAGAGCCAGGAGGGAAAGCCGTGCCTCGTTGGAAAGCTCTTTGGCAGCCGCTCGCGTGGCCCCACAGCTCGTGGGGCTGCGGGCTTTCCGGCGGCCGTCAGCTTCGGCTACACCAGTGGCCATGTGGCGCCGCCCGCGCCAGCCTGCGAAGCATTTTCCGGTAGGGCTGCGGCTCTGGCTACAGCTCCCCACGCGCGAAGAGCCAGGAGGGGAAAGCCGTGCGTCGCTGGAAAGTACTTTGGCAGCCGCTCGCATGGCCCCACAGCCCGTGGGGCTGCGGGCTTTCCTGTGGCCATCAGCCTCGGCGCCGACCAGGCGCCCACGTGGCGCCGCCGCGCCAGCCTGCGAAGCATTTTCCAGTGGGGGCCCGCGGCTCTGGCGACAGCTCCCACCGCCCAAAGAGCCAGGAGGGAAAGCCGGTGCCTAGTTGGAAAGCGCTTTGGCAGCCGCTCGCGTGGTCCCAGAGCCCGTGGTGCTGCGGGCTTTCCGGCGGCCGTCAGCCTCGGTGCCGCCGGCACCCCACGTGGCGCCGCCACGCCAGCCTGCGAAGCATTTTCCGGTAGGGGCCGCGGCTCTGGCGGACAGCTCCCCACGCCCGAAGAGCCAGGAGGGAAAGCCGTGCCTCGTTGGGAAAGCGCTTTGGCAGCCGCGCTCGCGTCGCCCCACAGCCCGTGGGGCTGCGGGGTTTTCCGGCGGCCGTCAGCCTCGGCGACACCGGCGCGCACGTGGCGCCGCCTGCGCCAGCCTGCGAAGCATTTTCCGGTAGGGCCGCGGCTCTGGCGACAGCTCCCACGCTCGAAGAGCCAGGAGGGAAAGCCGTGCCTCGTTGGAAAGCTCTTTGGCAGCCGCTCGCCGTGGCCGCACAGCCCGTGGGGTTGCGGGCTTTCCGGCGGCCGTCAGCCTCGGCTACACCAGGGCCCAGGTTGCGCCGCCGGCGCCAGCCTGCGAAGCATTTTGCGGTAGGGCTGCGGCTCTTGCGACAGCTCCCACGCCCGAAGAGCCAGGAGGGAAAGCCGTGCCTCGTTGGAAGCTCTTTGTCAGCCGCTCGCGTGGCCCCCACAGCCCGTGGGGCTGCGGGCTTTCCGGCGGCCGTCAGCCTCGGCGACACCGGCGCCCACGTGGCGCCGCCTGCGCCAGCCTGCGAAGCATTTTCCGGTAGGGCCCGCGGCTCTGGGCTACAGCTCCCATACCCGAAGAGCCAGGAGGGAAAGCCGTGCCTCGTTGGAAAGTACTTTGGCAGCCGTTCGCGTGGCCCCACAGCCCGTGGGGCTGCGGGCTTTCCGGCGGCCGTCAGCATCGACACCACCGGCGCCCACGTGGTGCCGCCGCGCCAGCCTGTGAAGCATTTTCCGGTAGGGCCGCGGCTCTGGCTACAGCTCCCACGCCCGAAGAGCCAGGAGGGAAAGCCGTGCCTCGTTGGAAAGCCCTTTGGCAGCCGCTCGAGTGGGCCCACAGCCCGTGGAGCTGCGGGCTTTCCAGCGGCCGTCAGCCATGGTGCCACCGGCGCCCACGTAGGCGCCGCCGCGCCAGCCTGCGAAGCATTTTCCGGTATGGCCACGGCTCTGGCGACAGCTCCCACGCCCGAAGAGCCAGGAGGGAAAGCCGTGCCTCCTCGTTGGAAAGCTCTTTGGCAGCCGCTCGCGTGGCCCCACAGCTCGTGGGGCGCTGCGGGCTTTCCGGCGGCCGTCAGCCTCGGCTACACCAGTGGCCATGTGGCGCCGCCGCGCCAGCCTGCGAAGCATTTTCGGGTAGGGCGCGGCTCTGGCGACAGCTCCCACGCCCAAAGAGCCGGAGGGAAAGCCGTGCCTCGTTGGAAAGCGCTTTGGCAGCCGCTCGCGTCGCCCCACAGCCCGTGGGGCTGCGGGTTTTCCGGCGGCCGTCAGCCTCGGCGACACCGGCGCGCACGTGGCGCCGCCGCGCCAGCCTGCGAAGCATTTTCCGGTAGGGCCGCGGCTCTTGCGACAGCTCCCACGCTCGAAGAGCCAGGAGGGAAAGCCGTGCCTCGTTGGAAAGCTCTTTGGCAGCCGCTCGCGTGGCCGCACAGCCCGTGGGGTTGCGGGCTTTCCGGCGGCCGTCAGCCTCGGCTACACCAGTGGCCATGTGGCGCCGCCGCGCCAGCCTGCGAAGCATTTTCCGGTATGGCCACGGCTCTGGCTACAGCTCCCACGCGCGAAGAGCCAGGAGGGAAAGCCGTGCCTCGCTGGAAAGTACTTTGGCAGCCGCTCGCATGGCCCCACAGCCCGTGGGGCTGCGGGCTTTCCTGTGGCCATCAGCCTCGGCGCCACCGGCGCCCACGTGGCGCCGCGGCGCCAGCCTGCGAAGCATTTTCCGGTAGGGCCGCGGCTCTGGCGACAGCTCCCACGCCCAAAGAGCCAGGAGGGAAAGCCGTGCCTCGTTGGAAAGCTCTTTGGCAGCCGCTCGCGTGGCCCCACAGCCCGTGGGGCTGCGGGCTTTCCGGCGGCCGTCAGCCTCGGTGCCGCCGGCACCCACGTGGCGCCGCCACGCCAGCCTGCGAAGCATTTTGCGGTAGGGCCGCGGCTCTGGCGACAGCTCCCACGCCCGAAGAGCCAGGAGGGAAAGCCGTGCCTCGTTGGAAAGCTCTTTGGCAGCTGCTCGCGTGGCCCCACAGCCCGTGGGGCTGTGGGCTTTCCGGCGGCCGTCAGCCTCGGCTACACCAGCGCCCACGTGGCGCCGCCGCGCCAGCCTGCAAAGCACTTTCCGGTAGGGCCGTGGCTCTGGCGACAGCTCCCACGCCCGAAGAGCCAGGAGGGAAAGCCGTGCCTCGTTGGAAAGCTCTTTGGCAGCCGCTCGCGTGGCCCCACAGCCCATGGGGCTGGGGGCTTTCCGGCGGCTGTCAGCCTCGGCACCACCGGCGCCCACGTGGCGCCGCAGCGCCAGCCTGCGAAGCATTTTGCGGTAGGGCCGCGGCTCTGGCGACAGCTCCCACGCCCGAAGAGCCAGGAAGGAAAGCCGTGCCTTGTTGGAAAGCTCTTTGGCAGCCGCTCGCGTGGCCCCACAGCCCGTGGGGCTGCGGGGTTTCTGGCGGCCGTCAACCTCGGCGACACCGGCGCCCACGTGGCGCCGCCGCGCCAGCCTGCGAAGCATTTTCCGGTAGGGCCGCGGCTCTGGCGACAGCTCCCACGCCCGAAGAGCCAGGAGGGAAAGCCGTGCCTCGTTGGAAAGCTCTTTGGCAGCCGCTCGCGTGGCCCCACAGCCCGTGGGGCTGCGGGCTTTCCGGCGGCCGTCAGCCTCGGCGACACCGGCGCGCACGTGGCGCCGCCGCGCCAGCCTGCGAAGCATTTTCCGGTAGGGCCGCGGCTCTGGCGACAGCTCCCACGCTCGAAGAGCCAGGAGGGAAAGCCGTGCCTCGTTGGAAAGCTCTTTGGCAGCCGCTCGCGTGGCCCCACAGCCCGTGGGGCTGCGGGCTTTCCGGCGGCCGTCAGCCTCTGCGACACCGGCGCACACGTGGCACCGCCGCGCCAGTCTGCGAAGCATTTTGCGGTAGGGCCGCGGCTCTGGCGACAGCTCCCACGCCCGAAGAGCCAGGAGGGAAAGCCGTGCCTCGTTGGAAAGCTCTTTGGCAGCCGCTCGCGTGGCCCCACAGCCCGTGGGTCTGCGGGCTTTCCGGCAGCCATCAGCCTCGGCGCCACCGGCGCCCACGTGGCGCCGCCGCGCCAGCCTGCGAAGCATTTTGCGGTAGGGCCGCGGCTCTGGCGACAGCTCCCACGCCCGAAGAGCCAGGAGGGAAAGCCGTGTCTCGTTGGAAAGCTCTTTGGCAGCCGCTCGCGTGGCCCCACAGCCCGTGGGGCTGCGGGGTTTCTGGCGGCCGTCAACCTCGGCGACACCGGCGCCCAGGTGGCGCCGCCGCGCCAGCCTGCGAAGCATTTTCCGGTAGGGCCGCGGCTCTGGCGACAGCTCCCACGCCCGAAGAGCCAGGAGGGAAAGCCGTGCCTCGTTGGAAAGCTCTTTGGCAGCCGCTCGCGTCGCCCCACAGCCCGTGGGGCTGCGGGCTTTCCGGCGGCCGTCAGCCTCGGCGACACCGGCGCGCACGTGGCGCCGCCGCGCCAGCCTGCGAAGCATTTTCCGGTAGGGCCGCGGCTCTGGCGACAGCTCCCACGCTCGAAGAGCCAGGAGGGAAAGCCGTGCCTCGTTGGAAAGCTCTTTGGCAGCCGCTCGCGTGGCCCCACAGCCTGTGGGGCTGCGGGCTTTCCGGCGGCCGTCAGCCTCTGCGACACCGGCGCACACGTGGCACCGCCGCGCCAGTCTGCGAAGCATTTTGCGGTAGGGCCGCGGCTCTGGCGACAGCTCCCACGCCCGAAGAGCCAGGAGGGAAAGCCGTGCCTCGTTGGAAAGCTCTTTGGCAGCCGCTCGCGTGGCCCCACAGCCCGTGGGGCTGCGGGCTTTCCGGCAGCCATCAGCCTCGGCGCCACCGGCGCCCACGTGGCGCCGCCGCGCCAGCCTGCGAAGCATTTTCCGGTAGGGCCGCGGCTCTGGCGACAGCTCCCACGCCCGAAGAGCCAGGAGGGAAAGCCGTGCCTCGTTGGAAAGCTCTTTGGCAGCCGCTCGCGTGGCCCCACAGCTCGTGGGGCTGCGGGCTTTCCGGCGGCCGTCAGCCTCGGCTACACCAGTGGCCATGTGGCGCAGCCGCGCCAGCCTGCGAAGCATTTTCCGGTAGGGCTGCGGCTCTGGCTACAGCTCCCACGCCCGAAGAGCCAGGAGGGAAAGCCGTGCCTCGCTGGAAAGTACTTTGGCAGCCGCTCGCATGGCCCCACAGCCCGTGGGGCTGCGGGCTTTCCTGTGGCCATCAGCTTCGGCGCCACCGGCGCCCACGTGGCGCCGCCGCGCCAGCCTGCGAAGCATTTTCCGGTAGGGCCGCGGCTCTGGCGACAGCTCCCACGCCCAAAGAGCCAGGAGGGAAAGCCGTGCCTCGTTGGAAAGCTCTTTGGCAGCCGCTCGCGTGGCCCCACAGCCCGTGGGGCTGCGGGCTTTCCGGCGGCCGTCAGCCTCGGCGCCACCGGCGCCCACGTGGCGCCGACGCGCCAGCCTGCGAAGCATTTTGCGGTAGGGCCGCGGCTCTGGCGACAGCTCCCACGCCCGAAGAGCCAGGAGGGAAAGCCGTGCCTCGTTGGAAAGCTCTTTGGCAGCCGCTCGCGTGGCCCCACAGCCCGTGGGGTTGCGGGCTTTCCGGTGGCCGTCAGCCTCGGCGCCACCGGCGCCCACGTGGCGCCGCCGCGCCAGCCTGCGAAGCATTTTGCGGTAGGGCCGCGGCTCTGGCGACAGCTCCCACGCCCGAAGAGCCAGGAGGGAAAGCCGTGCCTCGTTGGAAAGCTCTTTGGCAGCCGCTCGCATGGCCCCACAGCCCGTGGGGCTGTGGGCTTTCCGGCGGCTGTCAGCCTCGGCTACACCAGCGCCCACGTGGCGCCGCCGCGCCAGCCTGCAAAGCATTTTCCGGTAGGGCCGTGGCTCTGGCGACAGCTCCCACGCCCGAAGAGCCAGGAGGGAAAGCCGTGCCTCGTTGGAAAGCTCTTTGGCAGCCGCTCGCGTGGCCCCACAGCCCGTGGGGCTGGGGGCTTTCCGGCGGCTGTCAGCCTCGGCACCACCGGCGCCCACGTGGCGCCGCAGCGCCAGTCTGCGAAGCATTTTGCGGTAGGGCCGCGGCTCTGGCGACAGCTCCCACACCCGAAGAGCCAGGAAGGAAAGCCGTGCCTTGTTGGAAAGCTCTTTGGCAGCCGCTCGCGTGGCCCCACAGCCCGTGGGGCTGCGGGCTTTTTGGCGGCCGTCAGCCTCGGCGACACCGGCGCCCAGGTGGCGCCGCCGCGCCAGCCTGCGAAGCATTTTCCGGTAGGGCCGCGGCTCTGGCGACATCTCCCACGCCCGAAGAGCAAGGAAGGAAAGCCGTGCCTTGTTGGAAAGCTCTTTGGCAGCCGCTCGCGTGGCCCCACAGCCCGTGGGGCTGCGGGCTTTCCGGTGGCCGTCAGCCTCGGCACCACCGGCGCCCACGTGGCGCCGCCGCGCCAGCCTGCGAAGCATTTTCCGGTAGGGCCGCGGCTCTGGCGACAGCTCCCACGCCCGAAGAGCCAGGAGGGAAAGCCGTGCCTCGTTGGAAAGCTCTTTGGCAGCCGCTCGCGTGGCCCCACAGCTCGTGGGGGTGCGGGCTTTCCAGCGGCCGTCAGCCTCGGCTACACCAGTGGCCATGTGGCTCCGCCGCGCCAGCCTGCGAAGCATTTTGCGGTAGGGCTGCGGCTCTGGCTACAGCTCCCACGCGCGAAGAGCCAGGAGGGAAAGCCGTGCCTCGCTGGAAAGTACTTTGGCAGCCGCTCGCATGGCCCCACAGCCCGTGGGGCTGCGGGCTTTCCTGTGGCCATCAGCCTCGGCGCCACCGGCGCCCACGTGGCGCCACGGCGCCAGCCTGCGAAGCATTTTCCGGTAGGGCCGCGGCTCTGGCGACAGCTCCCACGCCCGAAGAGCCAGGAGGGAAAGCCGTGCCTCGTTGGAAAGCTCTTTGGCAGCCGCTCGCGTGGCCCCACAGCCCGTGGGGCTGCGGGCTTTCCGGCGGCCGTCAGCTTCGGCTACACCAGCGCCCAGGTGGCGCCGCCGCGCCAGCCTGCAAAGCATTTTCCGGTAGGGCCGTGGCTCTGGCGACAGCTCCCACGCCCGAAGAGCCAGGAGGGAAAGCCGTGCCTCGTTGGAAAGCTCTTTGGCAGCCGCTCACGTGGCCCCACAGCCCGTGGGGCTGCGGGCTTTCCGGCGGCCGTCAGCCTCGGCGACACCGGCGCCCACGTGGCGCCGCCGCGCCAGCCTGCGAAGCACTTTCCGGTAGGGCCGCGGCTCTGGCGACAGCTCCCACGCTCGAAGAGCCAGGAGGGAAAGTCGTGCCTCGTTGGAAAGCTCTTTGGCAGCCGCTCGCGTGGCCCCACAGCCCGTGGGGCTGCGGGCTTTCCGGCGGCCGTCAGCCTCTGCGACACCGGCGTACACGTGGCACCGCCGCGCCAGTCTGCGAAGCATTTTGCGGTAGGGCTGCGGCTCTGGCGACAGCTCCCACGCCCAAAGAGCCAGGAGGGAAAGCCGTGCCTCGTTGGAAAGCTCTTTGGCAGCCGCTCGCGTGGCCCCACAGCCCGTGGGGCTGCGGGCTTTCCGGCGGCCGTCAGCCTCAGCGCCACCGGCGCCCACGTGGCGCCGGCGCGCCAGCCTGCGAAGCATTTTGCGGTAGGGCCGCGGCTCTGGCGACAGCTCCCACGCCCGAAGAGCCAGGAGGGAAAGCCGTGCCTCGTTGGAAAGCTCTTTGGCAGCCGCTCGCGTGGCTCCACAGCCCGTGGGATTGCGGGATTTCTGACTGCCGTCAGCCTCGGCGACACCGTCGCCCACGTGGCGCCGCCGCGGCCAGCCTGCGAAGCATTTTCCAGTAGGGCCGCGGCTCTGGCGACAGCTCCCACGCCCGAAGAGCCAGGAGGGAAAGCCGTGCCTCGTTGGAAATCTCTTTGGCAGCCGCTCGCGTGGCCCCACAGCCCGTGGGGCTGCAGGCTGTCCGGCGGCCGTCAGCCTCGGCGCCACCGGCGCACACGTGGCGCCGCCGCGCCAGCCTGCGAAGCATTTTCCGGTAGGGCCGCGGCTCTGGCGACAGCTCCCACGCCCAAAGAGCCAGGAGGGAAAGCCGTGCCTCGTTGGAAAGCTCTTTGGCAGCCGCTCGCGTGGCCCCACAGCCCGTGGGGCTGCGGGCTTTCCGGCGGCCGTCGGCCTCGGCGCCACCGGCGCCAACATGGCACCGCCGCGCCAGCCTGCGAAGCGTTTTCCGGTAGGGCCGCGGCTCTGGCGACAGCTCCCACGCCCGAAGAGCCAGGAGGGAAAGCCCTGCCTCGTTGGAAAGCTCTTTGGCAGCCGCTCGCGTGGCTCCACAGCCCGTGGGGCTGCGGGCTTTCCGGCGGCCATCAGCCTCGGCTATACCAGCGCCAACGTGGCGCTGCCGCGCCAGCCTGCGAAGCATTTTCCGGTAGGGCCGCGGCTCTGGCGACAGCTCCCACGCCCGAAGAGCCAGGAGGGAAAGCCGTTCTTCATTGGAAAATTCTTTGGCAGCCGCTCGCGTGGCCCCACAGCTCGTGGGGCTGCGGGCTTTCTGGCGGCCGTCAGCCTCGGCGCCACCGGCGCCCACGTGGCGCCACCGAGCCAGCCTGCGAAGCGTTTTCCGGTAGGGCCACGGCTCTGGCGACAGCTCCCACGCCCGAAGAGCCAGGAGGGAAAGCCGTGCCTCGTTGGAAAGCTCTTTGGCAGCCGCTCGCGTCGCCCCACAGCCCGTGGGGCTGCGGGCTTTCCGGCGGCCGTCAGCCTCGGCGCCACCGGCGCCCAGTTGGCGCCGCCGCGCCAGCCTGCGAAGCATTTTCCGGTAGGGCCGCGGCTCTGGCGACAGCTCCCACGCTCGAAGAGCCAGGAGGGAAAGCCGTGCCTCGTTGGAAAGCTCTTTGGCAGCTGCTCGCGTGGCCCCACAGCCCGTGGGGCTGCGGGCTTTCCGGCGGCCGTCAGCCTCTGCGACACCGGCGCACACGTGGCACCGCCGCGCCAGTCTGCGAAGCATTTTGCGGTAGGGCCGCAGCTCTGGCGACAGCTCCCACGCCCGAAGAGCCAGGAGGGAAAGCCGTGCCTCGTTGGAAAGCTCTTTGGCAGCCGCTCGCGTGGCCCCACAGCCCGTGGGGCTGCGGGCTTTCCGGCAGCCATCAGCCTCGGCGCCACCGGCGCCCACGTGGCGCCGCCGCGCCAGCCTGTGAAGCATTTTCCGGTAGGGCCGCGGCTCTGGCGACAGCTCCCACGCCCGAAGAGCCATGAGGGAAAGCCGTGCCTCGTTGGAAACCTCTTTGACAGCCGCTCGCGTGGCCCCACAGCCCGTGGGGTTGCGGGCTTTCCGGTGGCCGTCAGCCTCGGCACCACCGGCGCCCACGTGGCGCCGCCGCGCCAGCCTGCGAAGCATTTTCCGCTAGGGCCGCGGCTCTGGCGACAGCTCCCACGCCCGAAGAGCCAGGAGGGAAAGCCGTGTCTCGTTGGAAAGCTCTTTGGCAGCCGCTCGCGTGGCCCCACAGCTCGTGGGGCTGCGGGCTTTCCGGCGGCCGTCAGCCTCGGCTACACCAGTGGCCATGTGCCGCAGCCGCGCCAGCCTGCGAAGCATTTTCCGGTAGGGCTGCGGCTCTGGCTACAGCTCCCACGCCCGAAGAGCCAGGAGGGAAAGCCGTGCCTTGCTGGAAAGTACTTTGGCAGCCGCTCGCATGGCCCCACAGCCCGTGGTGCTGCGGGCTTTCCTGTGGCCATCAGCCTCGGCGCCACCGGCGCCCACGTGGCGCCGCCGCGCCAGCCTGCGAAGCATTTTCCGGTAGGGCCGCGGCTCTGGCGACAGCTCCCACGCCCGAAGAGCCAGGAGGGAAAGCCGTGCCTCGTTGGAAAGCTCTTTGGCAGCCGCTCGCATGGCCCCACAGCCCGTGGGGCTGTGGGCTTTCCGGCGGCTGTCAGCCTCGGCTACACCAGCGCCCACGTGGCGCCGCCGCGCCAGCCTGCGAAGCATTTTCCGGTAGGGCCGCGGCTCTGGCGACATCTCCCACGCCCGAAGAGCCAGGAAGGAAAGACGTGCCTTGTTGGAAAGCTCTTTGGCAGCCGCTCGCGTGGCCCAACAGCCCGTGGGGCTGCGGGCTTTCCGGCGGCCGTCAGCCTCGGCGACACCGGCGCCCACGTGGCGCCGCCGCGCCAGCCTGCGAAGCATTTTCCGGTAGGGCCGCGGCTCTGGCGACAGCTCCCACGCCCGAAGAGCCAGGAGGGAAAGCCGTGCCTCGTTGGAAAGCTCTTTGGCAGCCGCTCGCGTGGCCCCACAGCCCGTGGGGCTGGGGGCTTTCCGGCGGCTGTCAGCCTCGGCACCACCGGCGCCCACGTGGCGCCGCAGCGCCAGCCTGCGAAGCATTTTGCGGTAGGGCCGCGGCTCTGGCGACAGCTCCCACACCCGAAGAGCCAGGAAGGAAAGCCGTGCCTTGTTGGAAAGCTCTTTGGCAGCCGCTCGCGTGGTCCCACAGCCCGTGGGGCTGCGGGCTTTCTGGCGGCCGTCAGCCTCGGCGACACCGGCGCCCAGGTGGCGCCGCCGCGCCAGCCTGCGAAGCATTTTCCGGTAGGGCCGCGGCTCTGGCGACATCTCCCACGCCCGAAGAGCCAGGAAGGAAAGACGTGCCTTGTTGGAAAGCTCTTTGGCAGCCGCTCGCGTGGCCCAACAGCCCGTGGGGCTGCGGGCTTTCCGGCGGCCGTCAGCCTCGGCGACACCGGCGCCCACGTGGCGCCGCCGCGCCAGCCTGCGAAGCATTTTCCGGTAGGGCCGCGGCTCTGGCGACAGCTCCCATACCCGAAGAGCCAGGAGGGAAAGCCGTGCCTCGTTGGAAAGTACTTTGGCAGCCGCTCACGTGGCCCCACAGCCCGTGGGGCTGCGGGCTTTCCGGCGGCCGTCAGCATCGACACCACCGGCGCCCACGTGGTGCCGCCGCGCCAGCCTGTGAAGCATTTTCCGGTAGGGTCGCGGCTCTGGCTACAGCTCCCACGCCCGAAGAGCCAGGAGGGAAAGCCGTGACTCGTTGGAAAGCCCTTTGGCAGCCGCTCGAGTGGGCCCACAGCCCGTGGAGCTGCGGGCTTTCCAGCGGCCGTCAGCCATGGTGCCACCGGCGCCCACGTGGCGCCGCCGCGCCAGCCTGCGAAGCATTTTCCGGTATGGCCACGGCTCTGGCGACAGCTCCCACGCCCGAAGAGCCAGGAGGGAAAGCCGTGCCTCGTTGGAAAGCTCTTTGGCAGCCGCTCGCGTGGCCCCACAGCTCGTGGGGCTGCGGGCTTTCCGGCGGCCGTCAGCCTCGGCTACACCAGTGGCCATGTGGCGCCGCCGCGCCAGCCTGCGAAGCATTTTCCGGTAGGGCCGCGGCTCTGGCGACAGCTCCCACGCACGAAGAGCCAGGAAGGAAAGCCGTGCCTTGTTGGAAAGCTCTTTGGCAGCCGCTCGCGTGGCCCCAGAGCCCGTGGTGCTGCGGGCATTCCGGCGGCCGTCAGCCTCGGTGCCGCCGGCACCCACGTGGCGCCGCCACGCCAGCCTGCGAAGCATTTTCCGGTAGGGCCGCGGCTCTGGCGACAGCTCCCACGCCCGAAGAGCCAGGAGGGAAAGCCGTGCCTCGTTGGAAAGCGCTTTGGCAGCCGCTCGCGTCGCCCCACAGCCCGTGGGGCTGCGGGTTTTCCGGCGGCCGTCAGCCTCGGCGACACCGGCGCGCACGTGGCGCCGCCGCGCCAGCCTGCGAAGCATTTTCCGGTAGGGCCGCGGCTCTGGCGACAGCTCCCACGCTCGAAGAGCCAGGAGGGAAAGCCGTGCCTCGTTGGAAAGCTCTTTGGCAGCCGCTCGCGTGGCCGCACAGCCCGTGGGGTTGCGGGCTTTCCGGCGGCCGTCAGCCTCGGCTACACCAGTGGCCATGTGGCGCCGCCGCGCCAGCCTGCGAAGCATTTTCCGGTATGGCCACGGCTCTGGCTACAGCTCCCACGCGCGAAGAGCCAGGAGGGAAAGCCGTGCCTCGCTGGAAAGTACTTTGGCAGCCGCTCGCATGGCCCCACAGCCCGTGGGGCTGCGGGCTTTCCAGTGGCCATCAGCCTCGGCGCCACCGGCGCCCACGTGGCGCCGCGGCACCAGCCTGCGAAGCATTTTCCGGTAGGGCCGCGGCTCTGGCGACAGCTCCCACGCCCAAAGAGCCAGGAGGGAAAGCCGTGCCTCGTTGGAAAGCTCTTTGGCAGCCGCTCGCGTGGCCCCACAGCCCGTGGGGCTGCGGGCTTTCCGGCGGCCGTCAGCCTCGGTGCCGCCGGCACCCACGTGGCGCCGCCACGCCAGCCTGCGAAGCATTTTGCGGTAGGGCCGCGGCTCTGGCGACAGCTCCCACGCCCGAAGAGCCACGAGGGAAAGCCGTGCCTCGTTGGAAAGCTCTTTGGCAGCCGCTCGCGTGGCCCCACAGCCCGTTGGGCTGTGGGCTTTCCGGCGGCCGTCAGCCTCGGCTACACCAGCGCCCACGTGGCGCCGCCGCGCCAGCCTGCAAAGCACTTTCCGGTAGGGCCGTGGCTCTGGCGACAGCTCCCACGCCCGAAGAGCCAGGAGGGAAAGCCGTGCCTCGTTGGAAAGCTCTTTGGCAGCCGCTCGCGTGGCCCCACAGCCCGTGGGGCTGGGGGCTTTCCAGCGGCTGTCAGCCTCGGCACCACCGGCGCCCACGTGGCGCCGCAGCGCCAGCCTGCGAAGCATTTTGCGGTAGGGCCGCGGCTCTGACGACAGCTCCCACGCCCGAAGAGCCAGGAAGGAAAGCCGTGCCTTGTTGGAAAGCTCTTTGGCAGCCGCTCGCGTGGCCCCACAGCCCGTGGGGCTGCGGGGTTTCTGGCGGCCGTCAACCTCGGCGACACCGGCGCCCACGTGGCGCCGACGCGCCAGCCTGCGAAGCATTTTGCGGTAGGGCCGCGGCTCTGGCGACAGCTCCCACGCCCGAAGAGCCAGGAGGGAAAGCCGTGCCTCGTTGGAAAGCTCTTTGGCAGCCGCTCGCGTCGCCCCACAGCCCGTGGGGCTGCGGGCTTTCCGGCGGCCGTCAGCCTCGGCGACACCGGCGCGCACGTGGCGCCGCCGCGCCAGCCTGCGAAGCATTTTCCGGTAGGGCCGCGGCTCTGGCGACAGCTCCCACGCTCGAAGAGCCAGGAGGGAAAGCCGTGCCTCGTTGGAAAGCTCTTTGGCAGCCGCTCGCGTGGCCCCACAGCCCGTGGGGCTGCGGGCTTTCCTGTGGCCATCAGCCTCGGCGCCACCGGCGCCCACGTGGCGCCGCGGCGCCATCCTGCGAAGCATTTTCCAGTGGGGCCGCGGCTCTGGCGACAGCTCCCACGCCCAAAGACCCAGGAGGGAAAGCCGTGCCTCGTTGGAAAGCTCTTTGGCAGCCGCTCGCGTGGCCCCAGAGCCCGTGGTGCTGCAGGCTTTCCGGCGGCTGTCAGCCTCGGTGCCGCCGGCACCCACGTGGCGCCGCCACGCCAGCCTGCGAAGCATTTTGCGGTAGGGCCGCGGCTCTGGCGACAGCTCCCACGCCCGAAGAGCCACGAGGGAAAGCCGTGCCTCGTTGGAAAGCTCTTTGGCAGCCGCTCGCGTGGCCCCACAGCCCGTGGGGCTGTGGGCTTTCCGTCGGCCGTCAGCCTCGGCTACACCAGCGCCCACGTGGCGCCGCCGCGCCAGCCTGCAAAGCACTTTCCGGTAGGGCCGCGGCTCTGGTGACAGCTCCCACGCACGAAGAGCCAGGAAGGAAAGCCGTGCCTTGTTGGAAAGCTCTTTGGCAGCCGCTCGCGTGGCCCCAGAGCCCGTGGTGCTGCGGGCTTTCCGGCGGCCGTCAGCCTCGGTGCCGCCGGCACCCACGTGGCGCCGCCACGCCAGCCTGCGAAGCATTTTCCGGTAGGGCCGCGGCTCTGGCGACAGCTCCCACGCCCGAAGAGCCAGGAGGGAAAGCCGTGCCTCGTTGGAAAGCGCTTTGGCAGCCGCTCGCGTCGCCCCACAGCCCGTGGGGCTGCGGGTTTTCCGGCGGCCGTCAGCCTCGGCGACACCGGCGCGCACGTGGCGCCGCCGCGCCAGCCTGCGAAGCATTTTCCGGTAGGGCCGCGGCTCTGGCGACAGCTCCCACGCTCGAAGAGCCAGGAGGGAAAGCCGTGCCTCGTTGGAAAGCTCTTTGGCAGCCGCTCGCGTGGCCGCACAGCCCGTGGGGTTGCGGGCTTTCCGGCGGCCGTCAGCCTCGGCTACACCAGTGGCCATGTGGCGCCGCCGCGCCAGCCTGCGAAGCATTTTCCGGTATGGCCACGGCTCTGGCTACAGCTCCCACGCGCGAAGAGGCAGGAGGGAAAGCCGTGCCTCGTTGGAAAGCTCTTTGGCAGCCGCTCGCATGGCCCCACAGCCCGTGGGGCTGCGGGCTTTCCTGTGGCCATCAGCCTCGGCGCCACCGGCGCCCACGTGGCGCCGCGGCACCAGCCTGCGAAGCATTTTCCGGTAGGGCCGCGGCTCTGGCGACAGCTCCCACGCCCAAAGAGCCAGGAGTGAAAGCCGTGCCTCGTTGGAAAGCTCTTTGGCAGCCGCTCGCGTGGCCCCACAGCCCGTGGGGCTGCGGGCTTTCCGGCGGCCGTCAGCCTCGGTGCCGCCGGCACCCACGTGGCGCCGCCACGCCAGCCTGCGAAGCATTTTGCGGTAGGGCCGCGGCTCTGGCGACAGCTCCCACGCCCGAAGAGCCACGAGGGAAAGCCGTGCCTCGTTGGAAAGCTCTTTGGCAGCCGCTCGCGTGGCCCCACAGCCCGTGGGGCTGTGGGCTTTCCGGCGGCCGTCAGCCTCGGCTACACCAGCGCCCACGTGGCGCCGCCGCGCCAGCCTGCAAAGCACTTTCCGGTAGGGCCGTGGCTCTGGCGACAGCTCCCACGCCCGAAGAGCCAGGAGGGAAAGCCGTGCCTCGTTGGAAAGCTCTTTGGCAGCCGCTCGCGTGGCCCCACAGCCCGTGGGGCTGGGGGCTTTCCGGCGGCTGTCAGCCTCGGCACCACCGGCGCCCACGTGGCGCCGCAGCGCCAGCCTGCGAAGCATTTTGCGGTAGGGCCGCGGCTCTGACGACAGCTCCCACGCCCGAAGAGCCAGGAAGGAAAGCCGTGCCTTGTTGGAAAGCTCTTTGGCAGCCGCTCGCGTGGCCCCACAGCCCGTGGGGCTGCGGGGTTTCTGGCGGCCGTCAACCTCGGCGACACCGGCGCCCAGGTGGCGCCGCCGCTCCAGCCTGCGAAGCATTTTCCGGTAGGGCCGCGGCTCTGGCGACAGCTCCCACGCCCGAAGAGCCAGGAGGGAAAGCCGTGCCTCGTTGGAAAGCTCTTTGGCAGCCGCTCGCGTCGCCCCACAGCCCGTGGGGCTGCGGGCTTTCCGGCGGCCGTCAGCCTCGGCGACACCGGCGCGCACGTGGCGCCGCCGCGCCAGCCTGCGAAGCATTTTCCGGTAGGGCCGCGGCTCTGGCGACAGCTCCCACGCTCGAAGAGCCAGGAGGGAAAGCCGTGCCTCGTTGGAAAGCTCTTTGGCAGCCGCTCGCGTGGCCCCACAGCCCGTGGGGCTGCGGGCTTTCCGGCGGCCGTCAGCCTCTGCGACACCGGCGCACACGTGGCACCGCCGCGCCAGCCTGCGAAGCATTTTGCGGTAGGGCCGCGGCTCTGGCGACAGCTCCCACGCCCGAAGAGCCAGGAGGGAAAGCCGTGCCTCGTTGGAAAGCTCTTTGGCAGCCGCTCGCGTGGCCCCACAGCCCGTGGGGCTGCGGGCTTTCCGGCAGCCATCAGCCTCGGCGCCACCGGCGCCCACGTGGCGCCGCCGCGCCAGCCTGCGAAGCATTTTCCGGTAGGGCTGCGGCTCTGGCTACAGCTCCCACGCCCGAAGAGCCAGGAGGGAAAGCCGTGCCTCGCTGGAAAGTACTTTGGCAGCCGCTCGCATGGCCCCACAGCCCGTGGGGCTGCGGGCTTTCCTGTGGCCATCAGCCTCGGCGCCACCGGCGCCCACGTGGCGCCGCCGCGCCAGCCTGCGAAGCATTTTCCGGTAGGGCCGCGGCTCTGGCGACAGCTCCCACGCCCGAAGAGCCAGGAGGGAAAGCCGTGCCTCCTTGGAAAGCTCTTTGGCAGCCGCTCGCATGGCCCCACAGCCCGTGGGGCTGTGGGCTTTCCGGCGGCTGTCAGCCTCGGCTACACCAGCGCCCACGTGGCGCCGCCGCGCCAGCCTGCAAAGCATTTTCCGGTAGGGCCGTGGCTCTGGCGACAGCTCCCACGCCCGAAGAGCCAGGAGGGAAAGCCGTGCCTCGTTGGAAAGCTCTTTGGCAGCCGCTCGCGTGGCCCCACAGCCCGTGGGGCTGGGGGCTTTCCGGCGGCTGTCAGCCTCGGCACCACCGGCGCCCACGTGGCGCCGCAGCGCCAGTCTGCGAAGCATTTTGCGGTAGGGCCGCGGCTCTGGCGACAGCTCCCACACCCGAAGAGCCAGGAAGGAAAGCCGTGCCTTGTTGGAAAGCTCTTTGGCAGCCGCTCGCGTGGCCCCACAGCCCGTGGGGCTGCGGGCTTTTTGGCGGCCGTCAGCCTCGGCGACACCGGCGCCCAGGTGGCGCCGCCGCGCCAGCCTGCGAAGCATTTTCCAGTAGGGCCGCGGCTCTGGCGACATCTCCCACGCCCGAAGAGCCAGGAAGGAAAGCCGTGCCTTGTTGGAAAGCTCTTTGGCAGCCGCTCGCGTGGCCCCACAGCCCGTGGGGCTGCGGGCTTTCCGGCGGCTGTCAGCCTCGGCGACACCGGCGCCCACGTGGCGCCGCCGCGCCAGCCTGCGAAGCATTTTCCGGTAGGGCCGCGGCTCTGGCGACAGCTCCCACGCCCGAAGAGCCAGGAGGGAAAGCTGTGCCTCGTTGGAAACCTCTTTGGCAGCCGCTCGCGTGGCCCCACAGCCCATGGGGTTGCGGGCTTTCCGGTGGCCGTCAGCCTCGGCGCCACCGGCGCCCACGTGGCGCCGCCGCGCCAGCCTGCGAAGCATTTTCCGCTAGGGCCGCGGCTCTGGCGACAGCTCCCACGCCCGAAGAGCCAGGAGGGAAAGCCGTGCCTCGTTGGAAAGCTCTTTGGCAGCCGCTCGCGTGGCCCCACAGCTCGTGGGGCTGCGGGCTTTCCAGCGGCCGTCAGCCTCGGCTACACCAGTGGCCATGTGGCTCCGCCGCGCCAGCCTGCGAAGCATTTTGCGGTAGGGCTGCGGCTCTGGCTACAGCTCCCACGCGCGAAGAGCCAGGAGGGAAAGCCGTGCCTCGCTGGAAAGTACTTTGGCAGCCGCTCGCATGGCCCCACAGCCCGTGGGGCTGCGGGCTTTCCTGTGGCCATCAGCCTCGGCGCCACCGGCGCCCACGTGGCGCCACGGCGCCAGCCTGCGAAGCATTTTCCGGTAGGGCCGCGGCTCTGGCGACAGCTCCCACGCCCGAAGAGCCAGGAGGGAAAGCCGTGCCTCGTTGGAAAGCTCTTTGGCAGCCGCTCGCGTGGCCCCACAGCCCGTGGGGCTGCGGGCTTTCCGGCGGCCGTCAGCTTCGGCTACACCAGCGCCCAGGTGGCGCCGCCGCGCCAGCCTGCAAAGCATTTTCCGGTAGGGCCGTGGCTCTGGCGACAGCTCCCACGCCCGAAGAGCCAGGAGGGAAAGCCGTGCCTCGTTGGAAAGCTCTTTGGCAGCCGCTCGCGTGGCCCCACAGCCCGTGGGGCTGCGAGCTTTCCGGCGGCCGTCAGCCTCGGCGACACCGGCGCCCACGTGGCGCCGCCGCGCCAGCCTGCGAAGCACTTTCCGGTAGGGCCGCGGCTCTGGCGACAGCTCCCACGCTTGAAGAGCCAGGAGGGAAAGTCGTGCCTCGTTGGAAAGCTCTTTGGCAGCCGCTCGCGTGGCCCCACAGCCCGTGGGGCTGCGGGCTTTCCGGCGGCCGTCAGCCTCTGCGACACCGGCGTACACGTGGCACCGCCGCGCCAGTCTGCGAAGCATTTTGCGGTAGGGCCGCGGCTCTGGCGACAGCTCCCACGCCCAAAGAGCCAGGAGGGAAAGCCGTGCCTCGTTGGAAAGCTCTTTGGCAGCCGCTCGCGTGGCCCCACAGCCCGTGGGGCTGCGGGCTTTCCGGCGGCCGTCAACCTCAGCGCCACCGGCGCCCACGTGGCGCCGGCGCGCCAGCCTGCGAAGCATTTTGCGGTAGGGCCGCGGCTCTGGCGACAGCTCCCACGCCCGAAGAGCCAGGAGGGAAAGCCGTGCCTCGTTGGAAAGCTCTTTGGCAGCCGCTCGCGTGGCTCCACAGCCCGTGGGATTGCGGGATTTCTGACTGCCGTCAGCCTCGGCGACACCGGCGCCCACGTGGCGCCGCCGCGGCCAGCCTGCGAAGCATTTTCCAGTAGGGCCGTGGCTCTGGCGCCAGCTCCCACGCCCGAAGAGCCAGGAGGGAAAGCCGTGCCTCGTTGGAAAGCTCTTTGGCAGCCGCTCGCGTGGCCCCACAGCCCGTGGGGCTGGGGGCTTTCCAGCGGCTGTCAGCCTCGGCACCACCGGCGCCCACGTGGCGCCGCAGCGCCAGCCTGCGAAGCATTTTGCGGTAGGGCCGCGGCTCTGACGACAGCTCCCACGCCCGAAGAGCCAGGAAGGAAAGCCGTGCCTTGTTGGAAAGCTCTTTGGCAGCCGCTCGCGTGGCCCCACAGCCCGTGGGGCTGCGGGGTTTCTGGCGGCCGTCAACCTCGGCGACACCGGCGCCCAGGTGGCGCCGCCGCGCCAGCCTGCGAAGCATTTTCCGGTAGGGCCGCGGCTCTGGCAACAGCTCCCACGGCCGAAGAGCCAGGAGGGAAAGCCGTGCCTCGTTGGAAAGCTCTTTGGCAGCCGCTCGCGTCGCCCCACAGCCCGTGGGGCTGCGGGCTTTCCGGCGGCCGTCAGCCTCGGCGACACCGGCGCGCACGTGGCGCCGCCGCGCCAGCCTGCGAAGCATTTTCCGGTAGGGCCGCGGCTCTGGCGACAGCTCCCACGCTTGAAGAGCCAGGAGGGAAAGCCGTGCCTCGTTGGAAAGCTCTTTGGCAGCCGCTCGCGTGGCCCCACAGCCCGTGGGGCTGCGGGCTTTCCGGCGGCCGTCAGCCTCTGCGACACCGGCGCACACGTGGCACCGCCGCGCCAGTCTGCGAAGCATTTTGCGGTAGGGCCGCGGCTCTGGCGACAGCTCCCACGCCCGAAGAGCCAGGAGGGAAAGCCGTGCCTCGTTGGAAAGCTCTTTGGCAGCCGCTCGCGTGGCCCCACAGCCCTTGGGGCTGCGGGCTTTCCGGCGGCCGTCAGCCTCGGCGACACCGGCGCCCACGTGGCGCCGCCGCGCCAGCCTGCGAAGCATTTTCCGGTAGGGCCGCGGCTCTGGCGACAGCTCCCACGCCCGAAGAGCCAGGAGGGAAAGCCGTGTCTCGTTGGAAAGCTCTTTGGCAGCCGCTCGCGTGGCCCCACAGCTCGTGGGGCTGCGGGCTTTCCGGCGGCCGTCAGCCTCGGCTACACCAGTGGCCATGTGGCGCAGCCGCGCCAGCCTGCGAAGCATTTTCCGGTAGGGCTGCGGCTCTGGCTACAGCTCCCACGCCCGAAGAGCCAGGAGGGAAAGCCGTGCCTCGCTGGAAAGTACTTTGGCAGCCGCTCGCATGGCCCCACAGCCCGTGGGGCTGCGGGCTTTCCTGTGGCCATCAGCCTCGGCGCCACCGGCGCCCACGTGGCGCCGCCGCGCCAGCCTGCGAAGCATTTTCCGGTAGGGCCGCGGCTCTGGCGACAGCTCCCACGCCCAAAGAGCCAGGAGGGAAAGCCGTGCCTCGTTGGAAAGCTCTTTGGCAGCCGCTCGCGTGGCCCCACAGCCCGTGGGGCTGCGGGCTTTCCGGCGGCCGTCAGCCTCGGCGCCACCGGCGCCCACGTGGCGCCGACGCGCCAGCCTGCGAAGCATTTTGCGGTAGGGCCGCGGCTCTGGCGACAGCTCCCACGCCCGAAGAGCCAGGAGGGAAAGCCGTGCCTCGTTGGAAAGCTCTTTGGCAGCCGCTCGCGTGGCCCCACAGCCCGTGGGGTTGCGGGCTTTCCGGTGGCCGTCAGCCTCGGCGCCACCGGCGCCCACGTGGCGCCGCCGCGGCAGCCTGCGAAGCATTTTCCGGTAGGGCCGCGGCTCTGGCGACAGCTCCCACGCCCGAAGAGCCAGGAGGGAAAGCCGTGCCTCGTTGGAAAGCTCTTTGGCAGCCGCTCGCATGGCCCCACAGCCCGTGGGGCTGTGGGCTTTCCGGCGGCTGTCAGCCTCGGCTACACCAGCGCCCACGTGGCGCCGCCGCGCCAGCCTGCAAAGCATTTTCCGGTAGGGCCGTGGCTCTGGCGACAGCTCCCACGCCCGAAGAGCCAGGAGGGAAAGCCGTGCCTCGTTGGAAAGCTCTTTGGCAGCCGCTCGCGTGGCCCCACAGCCCGTGGGGCTGGGGGCTTTCCGGCGGCTGTCAGCCTCGGCACCACCGGCGCCCACGTGGCGCCGCAGCGCCAGCCTGCGAAGCATTTTGCGGTAGGGCCGCGGCTCTGGCGACAGCTCCCACACCCGAAGAGCCAGGAAGGAAAGCCGTGCCTTGTTGGAAAGCTCTTTGGCCGCCACTCGCGTGGCCCCACAGCCCGTGGGGCTGCGGGCTTTCTGGCGGCCGTCAGCCTCGGCGACACCGGCGCCCAGGTGGCGCCGCCGCGCCAGCCTGCGAAGCATTTTCCGGTAGGGCCGCGGCTCTGGCGACATCTCCCACGCCCGAAGAGCCAGGAAGGAAAGACGTGCCTTGTTGGAAAGCTCTTTGGCAGCCGCTCGCGTGGCCCAACAGCCCGTGGGGCTGCGGGCTTTCCGGCGGCTGTCAGCCTCGGCGACACCGGCGCCCACGTGGCGCCGCCGCGCCAGCCTGCAAAGCATTTTCCGGTAGGGCCGCGGCTCTGGCGACAGCTCCCACGCTCGAAGAGCCAGGAGGGAAAGCCGTGCCTCGTTGGAAAGCTCTTTGGCAGCCGCTCGCGTGGCCCCACAGCCCGTGGGGCTGCGGGCTTTCCGGCGGCCGTCAGCCTCTGCGACACCGGCGCACACGTGGCACCGCCGCACCAGTCTGCGAAGCATTTTGCGGTAGGGCCGCGGCTCTGGCGACAGCTCCCACGCCCGAAGAGCCAGGAGGGAAAGCCGTGCCTCGTTGGAAAGCTCTTTGGCAGCCGCTCGCGTGGCCCCACAGCCCGTGGGGCTGCGGGCTTTCCGGCAGCCTTCAGCCTCGGCGCCACCGGCACCCACGTGGCGCCGACGCGCCAGCCTGCGAAGCATTTTCCGGTAGGGCCGCGGCTCTGGCGACAGCTCCCACGCCCGAAGAGCCAGGAGGGAAAGCTGTGCCTCGTTGGAAACCTCTTTGGCAGCCGCTCGCGTGGCCCCACAGCCCGTGGGGTTGCGGGCTTTCCGGTGGCCGTCAGCCTCGGCGCCACCGGCGCCCACGTGGCGCCGCCGCGCCAGCCTGCGAAGCATTTTCCGGTAGGGCCGCGGCTCTGGCGACAGCTCCCACGCCCGAAGAGCCAGGAGGGAAAGCCGTGTCTCGTTGGAAAGCTCTTTGGCAGCCGCTCGCGTGGCCCCACAGCTCGTGGGGCTGCGGGCTTTCCGGCGGCCGTCAGCCTCGGCTACACCAGTGGCCATGTGGCGCAGCCGCGCCAGCCTGCGAAGCATTTTCCGGTAGGGCTGCGGCTCTGGCTACAGCTCCCACGCCCGAAGAGCCAGGAGGGAAAGCCGTGCCTCGCTGGAAAGTACTTTGGCAGCCGCTCGCATGGCCCCACAGCCCGTGGGGCTGCGGGCTTTCCTGTGGCCATCAGCCTCGGCGCCACCGGCGCCCACGTGGCGCCGCCGCGCCAGCCTGCGAAGCATTTTCCGGTAGGGCCGCGGCTCTGGCGACAGCTCCCACGCCCAAAGAGCCAGGAGGGAAAGCCGTGCCTCGTTGGAAAGCTCTTTGGCAGCCGCTCGCGTGGCCCCACAGCACGTGGGGCTGCGGGCTTTCCGGCGGCCGTCAGCCTCGGCGCCACCGGCGCCCACGTGGCGCCGACGCGCCAGCCTGCGAAGCATTTTGCGGTAGGGCCGCGGCTCTGGCGACAGCTCCCACGCCCGAAGAGCCAGGAGGGAAAGCCGTGCCTCGTTGGAAAGCTCTTTGGCAGCCGCTCGCGTGGCCCCACAGCCCGTGGGGTTGCGGGCTTTCCGGTGGCCGTCAGCCTCGGCGCCACCGGCGCCCACGTGGCGCCGCCGCGGCAGCCTGCGAAGCATTTTGCGGTAGGGCCGCGGCTCTGGCGACAGCTCCCACGCCCGAAGAGCCAGGAGGGAAAGCCGTGCCTCGTTGGAAAGCTCTTTGGCAGCCGCTCGCATGGCCCCACAGCCCGTGGGGCTGTGGGCTTTCCGGCGGCTGTCAGCCTCGGCTACACCAGCGCCCACGTGGCGCCGCCGCGCCAGCCTGCAAAGCATTTTCCGGTAGGGCCGTGGCTCTGGCGACAGCTCCCACGCCCGAAGAGCCAGGAGGGAAAGCCGTGCCTCGTTGGAAAGCTCTTTGGCAGCCGCTCGCGTGGCCCCACAGCCCGTGGGGCTGGGGGCTTTCCGGCGGCTGTCAGCCTCGGCACCACCGGCGCCCACGTGGCGCCGCAGCGCCAGCCTGCGAAGCATTTTGCGGTAGGGCCGCGGCTCTGGCGACAGCTCCCACACCCGAAGAGCCAGGAAGGAAAGCCGTGCCTTGTTGGAAAGCTCTTTGGCCGCCACTCGCGTGGCCCCACAGCCCGTGGGGCTGCGGGCTTTCTGGCGGCCGTCAGCCTCGGCGACACCGGCGCCCAGGTGGCGCCGCCGCGCCAGCCTGCGAAGCATTTTCCGGTAGGGCCGCGGCTCTGGCGACATCTCCCACGCCCGAAGAGCCAGGAAGGAAAGACGTGCCTTGTTGGAAAGCTCTTTGGCAGCCGCTCGCGTGGCCCAACAGCCCGTGGGGCTGCGGGCTTTCCGGCGGCTGTCAGCCTCGGCGACACCGGCGCCCACGTGGCGCCGCCGCGCCAGCCTGCGAAGCATTTTCCGGTAGGGCCGCGGCTCTGGCGACAGCTCCCACGCTCGAAGAGCCAGGAGGGAAAGCCGTGCCTCGTTGGAAAGCTCTTTGGCAGCCGCTCGCGTGGCCCCACAGCCCGTGGGGCTGCGGGCTTTCCGGCGGCCGTCAGCCTCTGCGACACCGGCGCACACGTGGCACCGCCGCACCAGTCTGCGAAGCATTTTGCGGTAGGGCCGCGGCTCTGGCGACAGCTCCCACGCCCGAAGAGCCAGGAGGGAAAGCCGTGCCTCGTTGGAAAGCTCTTTGGCAGCCGCTCGCGTGGCCCCACAGCCCGTGGGGCTGCGGGCTTTCCGGCAGCCTTCAGCCTCGGCGCCACCGGCACCCACGTGGCGCCGACGCGCCAGCCTGCGAAGCATTTTCCGGTAGGGCCGCGGCTCTGGCGACAGCTCCCACGCCCGAAGAGCCAGGAGGGAAAGCTGTGCCTCGTTGGAAACCTCTTTGGCAGCCGCTCGCGTGGCCCCACAGCCCGTGGGGTTGCGGGCTTTCCGGTGGCCGTCAGCCTCGGCGCCACCGGCGCCCACGTGGCGCCGCCGCGCCAGCCTGCGAAGCATTTTCCGCTAGGGCCGCGGCTCTGGCGACAGCTCCCACGCCCGAAGAGCCAGGAGGGAAAGCCGTGCCTCGTTGGAAAGCTCTTTGGCAGCCGCTCGCGTGGCCCCACAGCCCGTGGGGCTGCGGGCTTTCCGGCGGCCGTCAGCCTCGGTGCCGCCGGCACCCACGTGGCGCCGCCACGGCAGCCTGCGAAGCATTTTGCGGTAGGGCCGCGGCTCTGGCGACAGCTCCCACGCCCGAAGAGCCAGGAGGGAAAGCCGTGCCTCGTTGGAAAGCTCTTTGGCAGGCGCTCGCGTGGCCCCACAGCCCGTGGGGCTGCGGGCTTTCCGGCGGCCGTCAGCCTCGGCTACACCAGCGCCCACGTGGCGCCGCCGCGCCAGCCTGCAAAGCATTTTCCGGTAGGGCCGCGGCTCTGGCGACAGCTCCCACTCCCGAAGAGCCAGGAGGGAAAGCCGTGCTTCATTGGAAAGCTCTTTGGCAGCCGCTCGCGTGGCCCCACAGCCCGTGGGGCTGCGGGCTTTCTGGCGGCCGTCAGCCTCGGCGCCACCGGCGCCAACATGGCGCCGCGCGCCAGCCTGCGAAGCGTTTTCCGGTAGGGCCGTGGCTCTGGCGACACCTCCCACGCCCGAAGAGCCAGGAGGGAAAGCCGTGCCTCGTTGGAAAGCTCTTTGGCAGCCGCTCGCGTGGCCCCACAGCCCGTGGGGCTGCGGGCTTTCTGGCGGCCGTCAGCCTCGGCGCCACCGGCGCCCACGTAGCGCTCCCGCGTCAGCCTGCGAAGCATTTTCCGGTAGGGCCGCGGCTCTGGCGACAGCTCCCACGCCCGAAGAGCCAGGAGGGAAAGCCCTGCCTCGTTGGAAAGCTCTTTGGCAGCCGCTCGCGTGGCCCCACAGCCAGTGGGGCTGCGGGCTTTCCGGCGGCCATCAGCCTCGGCTATACCAACGCCAACGTGGCGCTGCCGCGCCAGCCTGCGAAGCATTTTGCGGTAGGGCCGCGGCTCTGGCGACAGCTCCCACGCCCGAAGAGCCAGGAGGGAAAGCCGTTCTTCATTGGAAAGTTCTTTGGCAGCCGCTCGCGTGGCCCCACAGCCCGTGGGGCTGCGGGCTTTCTGGCGGCCGTCAGCCTCGGCGCCTCCGGCGCCCACGTGGCGCCGCTGCGCCAGCCTGCGAAGCGTTTTCCGGTAGGGCCACGGCTCTGGCGACAGCTCCCACACCCGAAGAGCCAGGAGGGAAAGCCATGCCTCGTTGCAAAGTTTTTTGGTAGCCGGTCGCGTGGCCCCACAGCCCGTGGTGCTGCAGGCTTTTCGGCGGCCTTCAGCCTCGGCGCCAGTGTCGCCCACGTGGCGCCACCGCGCAAGCCTGCGAAGCATTTCGCGGTAGGGCCGCGGCTCTGGCGACAGCTCCCACGCCCAAAGAGCCAGGAGGGAAAGCCGTGCCTCGTTGGAAAGCTCTTTGGCAGCCGCTCGCGTGGCCCCACAGCCCGTGGGGCTGCGGGCTTTCCGGCGGCCGTCAGCCTCGGCGCCACCAGCGCCCACGTGGCGCCGCCACGCCAGCCTGCGAAGCATTTTCCGGTAGGGCCGCGGCTCTGGCGACAGCTCCCACGCCCGAAGAGCCAGGAGGGAAAGCCGTGCTTCATTGGAAAGCTCTTTGGCAGCCGCTCGCGTGGCCCCACAGCCCGTGGGGCTGCGGGCTTTCTGGCGGCCGTCAGCCTCGGCGCCACCGGCGCCCACGTAGCGCTGCCGCGTCAGCCTGCGAAGCATTTTCTGGTAGGGCCGCGACTCTGGCGACACCTCCCACGCCCGAAGAGCCAGGAGGGAAAGCCCTGCCTCGTTGGAAAGCTCTTTGGCAGCCGCTCGCGTGGCCCCAGAGCCCGTGGGGCTGCAGGCTTTCCGGCAGCCGTCAGCCTCGGCGCCGCCTGCGCCCACGTGGCTCCACCGCGCCAGCCTGCAAAGCATTTTCCGGTAGGGCCGCGGCTCTGGCGACAGCTCCCACGCCCGAAGAGCCAGGAGGGAAAGCCGTGCCTCGTTGGAAAGCCCTTTGGCAGCCGCTCGCGTGGCCCCACAGCCCGTGGGGCTGCGGGCTTTCCGGCGGCCGTCAGCCTCGGCGCCACCGGCGCCCACGTGGCACCGTCACGCCAGCCTGCGAAGCATTTTGCGGTAGGGCCACTTCTCTGGCGACAGCTCGCACTCCCGAAGAGCCAGGAGGGAAAGCCGTGCCTCGTTGGAAAGCTCTTTGGCAGCCGCTCGCGTGGCCCCACAGCCCGTGGGGCTGCGGGATTTCCGGCGGCCGTCAGCCTCGGCTACACCAGCGCCCACGTGGCGCAGCCGCGCCAGCCTGCGAAGCATTTTCCGGTAGGGCCGCGGCTCTGGCTACAGCTCCCACACCCAAAGAGCCAGGAGGGAAAGCCATGTCTCGTTGGAAAGCTCTTTGGCAGCCGCTCGCGTGGCCCCAGAGCCCGTGGGGCTGCGGGCTTTCCGGCGGCTGTCAGCCTCCACGACACCGGCGCCCAGGTGGTGCCGCCGCGCCAGCCTGCGAAGTATTTTCCTGTAGGGCCGCGGCTCTGGCGACAGCTCCCACGCCCGAAGAGCCAGGAGGGAAAGCCGTGCCTCGTTGGAAAGCTCTTTGGCAGCCGCTCGCGTGGCCCAAAAGCGCGTGGGGCTGCGGGCTTTCCGGCGGCCGTCCGCCTCGGCTACACCAGTGGCCATGTGGCGCCGCCGCGCCAGCCTGCAAAGCATTTTCCGGTAGGGCCGCGGCTCTGGCTACAGCTCCCACGCCCGAAGAGCCAGGAGGGAAAGCCGTGCCTCGTTGGAAAGCCCTTTGGCAGCCGCTCGCGTGGCCCCACAGCCCGTGGGGCTGCGGGCTTTCCGGCGGCCGTCAGCCTCGGCGCCACCGGCGCCCACGTGGCACCGTCACGCCAGCCTGCGAAGCATTTTGCGGTAGGGCCACTTCTCTGGCGACAGCTCCCACTCCCGAAGAGCCAGGAGGGAAAGCCGTGCCTCGTTGGAAAGCTCTTTGGCAGCCGCTCGCGTGGCCCCACAGCCCGTGGGGCTGCGGCCTTTCCGGCGGCCGTCAGCCTCGGCGCCACCGGCGCACACGTGGCGCCGCCGCGCCAGCCTGCGAAGCATTTTCTGGTAGGGCCGCGGCTCTGGCGACACCTCCCACGCCCAAAGAGCCAGGAGGGAAAGCCGTGCCTCGTTGGAAAGCTCTTTGGCAGCCGCTCGCGTGGCCCCACAGCCCGTGGGGCTGCGGGCTTTCCGGCGGCCGTCAGCCTCGGCGCCACCGGCGCCAACATGGCACCGCCGCGCCAGCCTGCGAAGCGTTTTCCGGTAGGGCCGCGGCTCTGGCGACAGCTCCCACGCCCGAAGAGCCAGGAGGGAAAGCCCTGCCTCGTTGGAAAGCTCTTTGGCAGCCGCTCGCGTGGCCCCACAGCCCGTGGGGCTGCGGGCTTTCCGGCGGCCATCAGCCTCGGCTATACCAACGCCAACGTGGCGCTGCCGCGCCAGCCTGCGAAGCATTTTCCGGTAGGGCCGCGGCTCTGGCGACAGCTCCCACGCCCAAAGAGCCAGGAGGGAAAGCCGTGCTTCATTGGAAAGCTCTTTGGCAGCCGCTCGCGTGGCCCCACAGCCCGTGGGGCTGCGGGCTTTCTGGCGGCCATCAGCCTCGGCGCCACCGGCGCCAACATGGCGCCGCGCGCCAGCCTGCGAAGCGTTTTCCGGTAGGGCCGCGGCTCTGGCGACACCTCCCACGCCCGAAGAGCCAGGAGGGAAAGCCGTGCCTCGTTGGAAAGCTCTTTGGCAGCCGCTCGCGTGGCCCCACAGCCCGTGGGGCTGCGGGCTTTCTGGCGGCCGTCAGCCTCGGCGCCACCGGCGCCCACGTGGCACCGTCACGCCAGCCTGCGAAGCATTTTGCGGTAGGGCCACTTCTCTGGCGACAGCTCCCACTCCCGAAGAGCCAGGAGGGAAAGCCGTGCCTCGTTAGAAAGCTCTTTGGCAGCCGCTCGCGTGGCCCCACAGCCCGTGGGGCTGCGGGCTTTCCGGCGGCCGTCAGCCTCGGCTACTCCAGCGCCCATGTGGCGCTGACGCGCCAGCCTGCAAAGCATTTTGCGGTAGGGCCGCGGCTCTGGCGACAGCTCCCACGCCCGAAGAGCCAGGAGGGAAAGCCGTGCCTCATTGGAAAGCTCTTTGGCAGCCGCTCGCGTGGCCCCACAGCCCGTGGGGCTGCGGGCTTTCCGTCCGCTGTCAGCCTCGGTGCCACCTGCGCCCACGTGGGGCCGCCGCGCCAGCCTGCGAAGCATTTTCCGGTAGGGCCGCGGCTCTGGCGACAGCTCCCACACCCAAAGAGCCAGGAGGGAAAGACATGCCTCGTTGGAAAGCTCTTTGGCAGCCGCTCGCGTGGCCCCACAGCCCGTGGGGCTGCGGGCTTTCCGGCGGCTGTCAGCCTCCACGACACCGGCGCCCAGGTGGTGCCGCCGCGCCAGCCTGCGAAGTATTTTCCGGTAGGGCCACGGCTCTGGCGACAGCTCCCACGCCCGAAGAGCCAGGAGGGAAAGCTATGCCTCATTGGAAAGCTCTTTGGCAGCCGCTCGCGTGGCCCCAAAGCGCGTGGGGCTGCGGGCTTTCCGGCGGCCGTCAGCCTCGGCGCCACCAGCGCCCACGTGGCGCCGCCACGCCAGCCTGCGAAGCATTTTGCGGTAGGGCCGCGGCTCTGGCGACAGCTCCCACGCCCAAAGACGCAGGAGGGAAAGCCGTGCCTCGTTGGAAAGTACTTTGGCAGCCGCTCGCGTGGCCCCACAGCCCGTGGGGCTGCGGGCTTTCCAGCGGCCGTCAGCCTCGGCGACACCAGCGCCCACGTGGCGCCGCCGCGCCAGACAGAGAAGCATTTTGCGGTAGGGCCGCGGCTCTGGCGACAGCTCCCACGCCCGAAGAGCCAGGAGGGAAAGCCATGCCTCGTTGGAAAGCTCTTTGGCAGCCGCTCGCGTGGCCCCACAGCCCGTGGGGTTGCGGGCTTTACCGCGGCCGTCAGCATCGACACCACCGGCGCCCACGTGGTGCCACCGCGCCAGCCTGCGAAGCATTTTCCTGTAGGGCTGCGGCTCTGGCGACAGCTCCCACGCCCGAAGAGCCAGGAGGGAAAGCCATGCCTCGTTGCAAAGCTCTTTGGCAGCCGCTCGCGTGGCCCCACAGCCCGTGGGGTTGCGGGCTTTCCGGCGGCCGTCAGCGTCGGCGACACCGGCGCCCAGGTGGTGCCACCGCGCCAGTCTGTGAAGCATTTTGCGGTAGGGCTGCGGCTCTGGCTACAGCTCCCACGCCCGAAGAGCCAGGAGGGAAAGCCGTGCCTCGTTGGAAAGTACTTTGGCAGCCGCTCGCGTGGCCCCACAGCCCGTGGGGCTGCGGGCTTTCCGGCGGCCGTCAGCCTCTGCTACTCCAGCGCCCATGTGGCGCTGACGCGCCAGCCTGCAAAGCATTTTGCGGTAGGGCCGCGGCTCTGGCGACAGCTCCCACGCCCGAAGAGCCAGGAGGGAAAGCCGTGCCTTGTTGGAAAGCTCTTTGACAGCCGCTCGCGTGGCCCCACAGCCCGTGGGGCTGCGGGCTTTCCGGCGGCCGTCAGCCTCGGCGACACCGGCGCCCACGTGGCGCCACTGCGTTAGCCTGCGAAGCATTTTCCGGTAGGGCCGTGGCTCTGGCGACAGCTCCCACGCCCGAAGAGCCAGGAGGGAAAGCCCTGCCTCGTTGGAAAGCTCTTTGGCAGCCGCTCGCGTGGCCCCACAGCCCGTGGGGCTGCGGGCTTTCCGGCCGCTGTCAGCCTCGGTGCCACCTGCGCCCAAGTGGGGCCGCCGCGCCAGCCTGCGAAGCATTTTGCGGTAGGGCCGCGGCTCTGGCGACAGCTCCCACGCCCGAAGAGCCAGGAGGGAAAGCCGTGCCTCGTTGGAAAGCTCTTTGGCAGCCGCTCGTGTGGCCCCACAGCCCGTAGGGCTGCTGGCTTTCCGGCGGCCGTCAGCCTCGGCGACACCGGCGCCCACGTGGAGCCGCCGCGCCGGCCTACGAAGCATTTTGCGTTAGGGCCGCGGCTCTGGCGACAGCTCCCACGCCCGAAGAGCCAGGAGGGAAAGCCGTGCCTCGTTGGAAAGCTCTTTGGCAGCCGCTCGCGTGGCCCCACAGCCCATGGGGCTGCAGGCTTTCCGGCGGCCGTCAGCATCGACACCACCGGCGCCCACGTGGCGCCGCCGCGCCAGCCTGCGAAGCATTTTGCGGTAGGGCCGCGGCTCTGGCGACAGCTCCCACGCCCAAAGAGCCAGGAGGGAAAGCCGTGCCTCGTTGGAAAGCTCTTTGGCAGCCGCTCGCGTGGCCCCACAGCCCGTGGGGCTGCAGGCTTTCCGGCGGCCGTCAGCCTCGGCTACACCAGCGCCCACGTGGCGCAGCCGCGCCAGCCTGCGAAGCATTTTGCGGTAGGGCCGCGGCTCTGGCGACAGCTCCCACGCCCGAAGAGCCAGGAGGGAAAGCCGTGCCTCGTTGGAAAGCTCTTTGGCAGCCGCTCGCGTGGCCCCACAGCCCGTGGGGTTGCGGGCTTTCCGGCGGCCGTCAGCCTCGGCTACACCAGCGCCCACGTGGCGCCGCCGCGCCAGCCTGCGAAGCATTTTGCGGTAGGGCCGCGGATCTGGCGACAGCTCCCACGCCCGAAGAGCCAGGAGGGAAAGCCGTGCCTCGTTGGAAAGCTCTTTGGCAGCCGCTCGCGTGGCCCCACAGCCCGTGGGGCTGCGGGCTTTCCGGCGGCCGTCATGCTCGGCTACACCAGCGCACACGTGGCGCCGCCGCGCCAGCCTGCGAAGCATTTTGCGGTAGGGCCGCGGCTCTGGCGACAGCTCCCACGCCCAAAGAGCCAGGAGGGAAAGCCGTGCCTCGTTGGAAAGCTCTTTGGCAGCCGCTCGCGTGGCCCCACAGCCCGTGGGGCTGCGGGCTTTCCGGCGGCCGTCAGCCTCGGCGACACCTGCGCCCACGTGGCGCAGACGCGCCAGCCTGCGAAGCATTTTGCGGTAGGGCCGCGGCTCTGGCGACAGCTCCCACGCCCGAAGAGCCAGGAGGGAAAGCCATGCCTCGTTGGAAAGCTCTTTGGCAGCCGCTCGCGTGGCCCCAAAGCGCGTGGGGCTGCGGGCTTTCCGGCGGCCGTCAGCCTCGGCTACACCAGCGCCCACGTGGCGCCGCCGCGCCAGCCTGCGAAGCATTTTCCGGTAGGGCCGCGGCTCTGGCGACAGCTCCCACGCCCGAAGAGCCAGGAGGGAAAGCCGTGCCTCGTTGGAAAGCTCTTTGGCAGCCGCTCGCGTGGCCCCACAGCCCGTGGGGCTGCGGGCTTTCCGGCGGCCGTCATGCTCGGCTACACCAGCGCCCACGTGGCGCCGCCGCGCCAGCCTGCGAAGCATTTTGCGGTAGGGCCGCGGCTCTGGCGACAGCTCCCACGCCCGAAGAGCCAGGAGGGAAAGCCGTGCCTCGTTGGAAAGCTCTTTGGCAGCCGCTCGCGTGGCCCCACAGCCCGTGGGGCTGCGGGCTTTCCGGCGGCCGTCAGCCTCGGCGACACCGGCGCCCACGTAGCGCTGCCGCGTCAGCCTGCGAAGCATTTTCTGGTAGGGCCGCGACTCTGGCGACACCTCCCACGCCCGAAGAGCCAGGAGGGAAAGCCCTGCCTCGTTGGAAAGCTCTTTGGCAGCAGCTCGCGTGGCCCCACAGCCCGTGGGGCTGAGGGCTTTCCGGCGGCCGTCAGCGTCGGCGACACCGGCGCCCAGGTGGTGCCACCGCGCCAGCCTGTGAAGCATATTCCGGTAGGGCCACGGCTCTGGCGACAGCTCCCACGCCCGAAGAGCCAGGAGGTAAAGCCGTGCCTCGTTGGAAAGTACTTTGGCAGCCGCTCGCGTGGCCCCACAGCCCGTGGGGCTGCGGGCTTTCCGGCGGCCGTCAGCCTCTGCGCCACCGGCGCACAATTGGCGCCACTGCGCCAGCCTGCGAAGCATTTTCCAGTAGGGCCGCGGCTCTGGCGACAGCTCCCACGCCCGAAGAGCCAGGAGGGAAAGCCGTGCCTCGTTGGAAAGCACTTTGGCAGCCGCTCGCGTGGCCCCACAGCCCGTGGGGCTGCGGGCTTTGCGGCGGCCGTCATGCTCGGCTACACCAGCGCCCACGTGGCGCCGCCGCGCCAGCCTGCGAAGCATTTTCCGGTAGGGCCGCGGCTCTGGCGACAGCTCCCACGCCCGAAGAGCCAGGAGGGAAAGCCGTGCCTCGTTGGAAAGCTCTTTGGCAGCCGCTCGCGTGGCCCCACAGCCCGTGGGGCTGCGGGCTTTCCGGCGGCCGTCAGCCTCGGCGACACCTGCGCCCACGTGGCGCCACCGCGCCAGCCTGCGAAGCATTTTGCGGTAGGGCCGCGGCTCTGGCGACAGCTCCCACGCCCGAAGAGCCAGGAGGGAAAGCCATGCCTCATTGGAAAGCTCTTTGGCAGCCGCTCGCGTGGCCCCAAAGCGCGTGGGGCTGCAGGCTTTCCGGCGGCCGTCAGCATCGACACCACCGGCGCCCACGTGGCGCCGCCGCGCCAGCCTGCGAAGCATTTTCCGGTAGGGCCGCGGCTCTGGCGACAGCTCCCACGCCCAAAGAGCCAGGAGGGAAAGCCATGCCTCGTTGGAAAGCTCTTTGGCAGCCGCTCGCGTGGCCCCACAGCCCGTGGGGCTGCGGGCTTTCCGGCGGCCGTCAGCCTCGGCTACACCAGCGCCCACGTGGCGCAGCCGCGCCAGCCTGCGAAGCATTTTGCGGTAGGGCCGCGGCTCTGGCGACAGCTCCCACGGCCGAAGAGCCAGGAGGGAAAGCCGTGCCTCGTTGGAAAGCTCTTTGGCAGCCGCTCGCGTGGCCCCACAGCCCGTGGGGCTGCGGGCTTTCCGGCAGCCGTCAGTCTCGGCGCCACCGGTGCCCACGTGGCGCCGCCACGCCAGCCTGCGTAGCATTTTGCGGTAGGGCCGCGGCTCTGGCGACAGCTCCCACGCCCGAAGAGCCAGGAGGGAAAGCCATGCCTCATTGGAAAGCTTTTTGGCAGCCGCTCGCGTGGCCCCAAAGCGCGTGGGGCTGCGGGCTTTCCGGCGGCCGTCAGACTCGGCTACACCAGTGGCCACGTGGCGCCGCCGCGCCAGCCTGCGAAGCATTTTCCGGTAGGGCCGCGGCTCTGGCGACAGCTCCCACGCCCAAAGAGCCAGGAGGGAAAGCCGTGCCTCGTTGGAAAGCTCTTTGGCAGCCGCTCGCGTGGCCCCACAGCCCGTGGGGCTGCGGGCTTTCCGGCGGCCGTCAGCCTCGGCTACTCCAGCGCCCATGTGGCGCTGACGCGCCAGCCTGCAAAGCATTTTGCGGTAGGGCTGCGGCTCTGGCGACAGCTCCCACGCCCGAAGAGCCAGGAGGGAAAGCCGTGCCTTGTTGGAAAGCTCTTTGGCAGCCGCTCGCGTGGCCCCACAGCCCGTGGGGCTGCGGGCTTTCCGGCGGCCGTCAGCCTCTGCGCCACCGGCGTACAATTGGCGCCACTGCGCCAGCCTGCGAAGCATTTTCCAGTAGGGCCGCGGCTCTGGCGACAGCTCCCACCCCCGAAGAGCAGGAGTGAAAGCCGTGCCTCGTTGGAAAGCTCTTTGGCAGCCGCTCGAGTGGCCCCACAGCCCGTGGGGCTGCGGGTTTTCCGGCGGCCGTCAGCCTCGGCTACACCAGCGCCCACGTGGGGCCGCCGCGCCAGCCTGCGAAGCATTTTCCGGTAGGGCCGCGGCTCTGGCGACAGCTCCCACGCCCAAAGAGCCAGGAGGGAAAGCCGTGCCTCATTGGAAAGCTCTTTGGCAGCCGCTCGCGTGGCCCCACAGCCCGTGGGGCTGCGGGCTTTCCGGCGGCCGTCAGCCTCGGCGACACCGGCGCCCACGTGGCGCCGCCGCGCCAGCCTGCGAAGCATTTTGCGGTAGGGCCGCGGCTCTGGCTACAGCTCCCATGCCCGAAGAGCCAGGAGGGAAAGCCGTGCCTCGTTGGAAAGTACTTTGGCAGCCGCTCGCGTGGCCCCACAGCCCGTGGGGCTGCGGGCATTCCGGCGGCTGTCAGCCTCGGCGACACCAGTGCCCACCTGACGCCGCCGCGCCAGCCTGAGAAGCATTTTGCAGTAGGGCCGCGGCTCTGGCGACAGCTCCCACGCCCAAAGAGCCAGGAGGGAAAGCCGTGCCTCGTTGGAAAGTACTTTGGCAGCCGCTCGCGTGACCCCACAGCCCGTGGGGCTGCGGGCTTTCCGGCGGCCGTCAGCCTCGGCGCCACCGGCGCCCACGTGGCGCCGCCGCGCCAGCCTGCGAAGCATTTTCCGGTAGGGCTGCGGCTCTGGCTACAGTTCCCACGCCCGAATAGCCAGGAGGGAAAGCCGTGCCTCGTTGGAAAGTACTTTGGCAGCCGCTCGCGTGGCCCCACAGCCCGTGGGGCTGCGGGCTTTTCTGTGGCGATCAGCCTCGGCGCCACCGGCGCCCACGTGGGGCCGCCGTGCCAGCCTGCGAAGCATTTTCCGGTACGGCCGCGGCTCTGGCGACAGCTCCCACGCTCGAAGAGCCAGGAGGGAAATCCCTGCCTCGTTGGAAAGCTCTTTGGCAGCCGCTCGCGTGGCCCCACAGCCTGTGGGGCTGCGGGCTTTCCGGCGGCAGTCAGCCTCCGCGACACCAGCGTCCACGTGGCGCCGCCGCGCCAGCCTGCGAAGCATTTTGCGGTAGGGCCGTGGCTCTGGCGACAGCTTCAACACCCAAAGAGCCAGGAGGGAAAGCCGTGCCTCGTTGGAAGCTCTTTGTCAGCCGCTCGCATGGCCCCACAGCCCGTGGGGCTGCGGGCTTTCCGGCGGCCGTCAGCCTCGGCGACACCGGCGCCCACGTGGCGCCGCCGCGCCAGCCTGCGAAGCATTTTCCGGTAGGGCCGCGTCTCTGGCGACAGCTCCCACGCTCGAAGAGCCAGGAGGGAAAGCCGTGCCTCGTTGGAAAGCTCTTTGGCAGCCGCTCGCGTGGCCCCACAGCCCGTGGGGCTGCGGGCTTTCCGGCGGCCGTCAGCCTCGGCGCCACCAGCGCCCACGTGGCGCCGCCGCGCCAGCCTGCGAAGCATTTTCCGGTAGGGCTGCGGCTCTGGCTACAGCTCCCACGCCCGAATAGCCAGGAGGGAAAGCCGTGCCTCGTTGGAAAGTACTTTGGCAGCCGCTCGCGTGGCCCCACAGCCCGTGGGGCTGCGGGCTTTTCTGTGGCGATCAGCCTCGGCGCCACCGGAGCCCACGTGGGGCCGCCGCGCCAGCCTGCGAAGCATTTTCCGGTAGGGCCGCGGCTCTGGCGACAGCTCCCACGCTCGAAAAGCCAGGAGGGAAAGCTGTGCCTCGTTGGAAAGCTCTTTGGCAGCCGCTCGCGTGGCCCCACAGCCTGTGGGGCTGCGGGCTTTCCGGCGGCCGTCAGCCTCGGCTACACCAGCGCCCGCGTGGGGCCGCCGCGCCAGCCTGCGAAGCATTTTCCGGTAGGGCCGCGTCTCTGGCGACAGCTCCAACGCTCGAAGAGCCAGGAGGGAAAGCCGTGCCTCGTTGGAAAGCTCTTTGGCAGCCGCTCGCGTGGCCCCACAGCCCGTGGGGCTGCGGGCTTTCCGGCGGCCGTCAGCCTCGGCGCCACCGGCGTCCACGTGGCGCCGCCGCGCCAGCCTGCGAAGCATTTTCCGTGAGGGCTGCGGCTCTGGCTACAGTTCCCACGCCCGAAGAGCCAGGAGGGAAAGCCGTGCCTCGTTGGAAAGTACTTTGGGAGCCGCTCGCGTGGCCCCACAGCCCGTGGGGCTGCGGGCTTTTCTGTGGCGATCAGCCTCGGCGCCACCGGCGCCCACGTGGGGCCGCCGCGCCAGCCTGCGAAGCATTTTGCGGTAGGGCCGCGGCTCTGGCGACAGCTCCCACGCCCGAAGAGCAGGAGTGAAAGCCGTGCCTCGTTGGAAAGCTCTTTGGCAGCCGCTCGCGTGGCCCCACAGCCCGTGGGGCTGCGGGCTTTCCGGCGGCCGTCAGCCTCGGCGACACCTGCGCCCACGTGACGCCGCCGCGCCAGCCTGTGAAACATTTTGCGGTAGGGCCGCGGCTCTGGCGACAGCTCCCACGCCCGAAGAGCCAGGAGGGAAAGCCGTGCCTCGTTGGAAAGCTCTTTGGCAGCCGCTCGCGTGGCCCCACAGCCCGTGGGGCTGCGGGCTTTACGGCGGCCGTCAGCATCGACACCAACGGTGCCCACATGGCACCGCCTCGCCAGCCTGCGAAGCATTTTCCGGTAGGGCCGCGGCTCTGGCTACAGTTGCAACGCCCGAAGAGCCAGGAGGGAAAGCCATGCCTCGTTGGAAAGTACTTTGGCAGCCGCTCGCGTGGCCCCACAGCCCGTGGGGCTGCGGGCTTTCCGGCGGCAGTCAGCCTCGGCGACACCAGCGTCCACGTGGCGCCGCCGCGCCAGCCTGCGAAGCATTTTGCGGTAGGGCCACGGCTCTGGCGACAGCTCCAACACCCAAAGAGCCAGGAGGGAAAGCCGTGCCTCGTTGGAAGCTCTTTGTCAGCCGCTCGCATGGACCCACAGCCCGTGGGGCTGCGGGCTTTCCGGCGGCCGTCAGCCTCGGCGACACCGGCGCCCACGTGGCGCCGCCGCGCCAGCCTGCGAAGCATTTTCCGGTAGGGCCGCGGCTCTGGCTACAGCTCCCATGCCCGAAAAGCCAGGAGGGAAAGCCGTGCCTTGTTGGAAAGCTCTTTGGCAGCCGCTCGCGTGACCCCACAGACCGTGCGGCTGCGGGCTTTCCGGCGGCCGTCAGCCTCGCGACACCGGCGGCCACGTGGTGCCGCCGCGCCAGCCTGCGAAGCATTTTCCGGTAGGGCCGCGTCTCTGGCGACAGCTCCCACGCTCGAAGAGCCAGGAGGGAAAGCCGTGCCTCGTTGGAAAGCTCTTTGGCAGCCGCTCGCGTGGCCCCACAGCCCGTGGGGCTGCGGGCTTTCCGGCGGCCGTCAGCCTCGGCGCCACCGGCGCCCACGTGGGGCCGCCGCGCCAGCCTGCGAAGCATTTTCCGGTACGGCCGCGGCTCTGGCGACAGCTCAAACGCTCGAAGAGCCAGGAGGGAAAGCCCTGCCTCGTTGGAAAGCTCTTTGGCAGCCGCTCGCGTGGCCCCATAGCCTGTGGGGCTGCGGGCTTTCCGGCGGCCGTCAGCCTCGTCTACACCAGCGCCAACGTGGGGCCGCCGCGCCAGCCTGCGAAGCATTTTCCGGTAGGGCCGCGGCTCTGGCGACAGCTCCCACGCCCAAAGAGCCAGGAGGGAAAGCCGTGCCTCGTTGGAAAGCTCTTTGGCAGCCGCTCGCGTGGCCCCACAGCCCGTGGGGCTGCGGGCTTTCCGGCGGCCGACAGCCTCGGCGACACCTGCGCCCACGTGACGCCGCCGCGCCAGCCTGAGAAGCATTTTGCGGTAGGGCCGCGGCTCTGGCGACAGCTCCCACGCCCGAAGAGCCAGGAGGGAAAGCCGTGCCTCGTTGGAAAGCTCTTTGGCAGCCGCTCGCGTGGCCCCACAGCCCGTGGGGCTGCGGGCTTTACGGCGGCCGTCAGCATCGACACCAACGGTGCCCACATGGCACCGCCTCGCCAGCCTGCGAAGCATTTTCCGGTAGGGCCGCGGCTCTGGCTACAGTTCAAACGCCCGAAGAGCCAGGAGGGAAAGCCATGCCTCGTTGGAAAGTAGCTCGCGTGGCCCCACAGCCCGTGGGGCTGCGGGCTTTCCGGCGGCAGTCAGCCTCGGCGACACCAGCGTCCACGTGGCGCCGCCGCGCCAGCCTGCGAAGCATTTTCCGGTAGGGCCCGCGGCTCTGGCGACAGCTCCCACGCCCAAAGAGCCAGGAGGGAAAGCCGTGCCTCATTGGAAAGCTCTTTGGCAGCCGCTCGCGTGGCCCCACAGCCCGTGGGGCTGCCGGGCTTTCCGGCGGCCGTCAGCCCTCGGCGACACCGGCGCCCACGTGGCGCCGCCGCGCCAGCCTGCGAAGCATTTTGCGGTAGGGTCCGCGGCTCTGGCTACAGCTCCCATGCCCGAAGAGCCAGGAGGGAAAGCGTGCCTCGTTGGAAAGTACTTGTGGCAGCCGCTCTCGCGTGGCCCCACAGCCCGTGGGGCTGCGGGCATTCCGGCGGCTGTCAGCCTCGGCGACACCAGTGCCCACGTGACGCCGCCCGCGCCAGCCTGAGAAGCATTTTGCAGTAGGGCCGCGGCTCTGGCGACAGCTCCCACGCCCAACAGAGCCAGGAGGGAAAGCCGTGCCTCGTTGGAAAGTACTTTGGCAGCCGCTCGCGTGACCCCACAGCCCGTGGGGCTGCGGGCTTTCCGGCGGCCGTCAGCCTCGGCGCCACCGGCGCCCACGTGGGGCCGCCGTGCCAGCCTGCGAAGCATTTTCCGGTACGGCCGCGGCTCTGGCGACAGCTCCCACGCTCGAAGAGCCAGGAGGGAAATCCCTGCCTCGTTGGAAAGCTCTTTGGCAGCCGCTCGCGTGGCCCCACAGCCTGTGGGGCTGCGGGCTTTTCGGCGGCAGTCAGCCTCCGCGACACCAGCGTCCACGTGGCGCCGCCAGCGCCAGCCTGCGAAGCATTTTGCGGTAGGGCCGTGGCTCTGGCGACAGCTTCAACACCCAAAGAGCCAGGAGGGAAAGCCGTGCCTCGTTGGAAGCTCTTTGTCAGCCGCTCGCATGGCCCCACAGCCCGTGGGGCTGCGGGCTTTCCGGCGGCCGTCAGCCTCGGCGACACCGGCGCCCACGTGGCGCCGCCGCGCCAGCCTGCGAAGCATTTTCCGGTAGGGCCGCGACTCTGGCGACAGCTCCCACGCTCGAAGAGCCAGGAGGGAAAGCCGTGCCTCGTTGGAAAGCTCTTTGGCAGCCGCTCGCGTGGCCCCACAGCCCGTGGGGCTGCGGGCTTTCCGGCGGCCGTCAGCCTCGGCGCCACCCAGCGCCCACGTGGCGCCGCCGCGCCAGCCTGCGAAGCATTTTCCGGTAGGGCTGCGGCTCTGGCTACAGCTCCCACGCCCGAATAGCCAGGAGGGAAAGCCGTGCCTCGTTGGAAAGTACTTTGGCAGCCGCTCGCGTGGCCCCACAGCCCGTGGGCTGCGGGCTTTTCTGTGGCGATCAGCCCTCGGCGCCACCGGAGCCCACGTGGGGCCGCCGCGCCAGCCTGCGAAGCATTTTCCGGTAGGGCCGCGGCTCTGGCGACAGCTCCCACGCTCGAAGAGCCAGGAGGGAAAGCTGTGCCTCGTTAGAAAGCTCTTTGGCAGCCGCTCGCGTGGCCCCACAGCCTGTGGGGCTGCGGGCTTTCCGGCGGCCGTCAGCCTCGGCTACACCAGCGCCCGCGTGGCGCCGCCGCGCCAGCCTGCGAAGCATTTTGCGGTAGGGCCGCGGCTCTGGCTACAGCTCCCATGCCCGAAGAGCCAGGAGGGAAAGCCGTGCCTCGTTGGAAAGTACTTTGGCAGCCGCTCGCGTGGCCCCACAGCCCGTGGGGCTGCGGGCATTCCGGCGGCTGTCAGCCTCGGCGACACCAGTGCCCACGTGACGCCGCCGCGCCAGCCTGAGAAGCATTTTGCAGTAGGGCCGCGGCTCTGGCGACAGCTCCCACGCCCAAAGAGCCAGGAGGGAAAGCCGTGCCTCGTTGGAAAGTACTTTGGCAGCCGCTCGCGTGACCCCACAGCCCGTGGGGCTGCGGGCTTTCCGGCGGCCGTCAGCCTCGGCGCCACCGGCGCCCACGTGGGGCCGCCGTGCCAGCCTGCGAAGCATTTTCCGGTACGGCCGCGGCTCTGGCGACAGCTCCCACGCTCGAAGAGCCAGGAGGGAAATCCCTGCCTCGTTGGAAAGCTCTTTGGCAGCCGCTCGCGTGGCCCCACAGCCTGTGGGGCTGCGGGCTTTCCGGCGGCAGTCAGCCTCCGCGACACCAGCGTCCACGTGGCGCCGCCGCGCCAGCCTGCGAAGCATTTTGCGGTAGGGCCGTGGCTCTGGCGACAGCTTCAACACCCAAAGAGCCAGGAGGGAAAGCCGTGCCTCGTTGGAAGCTCTTTGTCAGCCGCTCGCATGGCCCCACAGCCCGTGGGGCTGCGGGCTTTCCGGCGGCCGTCAGCCTCGGCGACACCGGCGCCCACGTGGCGCCGCCGCGCCAGCCTGCGAAGCATTTTCCGGTAGGGCCGCGACTCTGGCGACAGCTCCCACGCTCGAAGAGCCAGGAGGGAAAGCCGTGCCTCGTTGGAAAGCTCTTTGGCAGCCGCTCGCGTGGCCCCACAGCCCGTGGGGCTGCGGGCTTTCCGGCGGCCGTCAGCCTCGGCGCCACCAGCGCCCACGTGGCGCCGCCGCGCCAGCCTGCGAAGCATTTTCCGGTAGGGCTGCGGCTCTGGCTACAGCTCCCACGCCCGAATAGCCAGGAGGGAAAGCCGTGCCTCGTTGGAAAGTACTTTGGCAGCCGCTCGCGTGGCCCCACAGCCCGTGGGGCTGCGGGCTTTTCTGTGGCGATCAGCCTCGGCGCCACCGGAGCCCACGTGGGGCCGCCGCGCCAGCCTGCGAAGCATTTTCCGGTAGGGCCGCGGCTCTGGCGACAGCTCCCACGCTCGAAGAGCCAGGAGGGAAAGCTGTGCCTCGTTAGAAAGCTCTTTGGCAGCCGCTCGCGTGGCCCCACAGCCTGTGGGGCTGCGGGCTTTCCGGCGGCCGTCAGCCTCGGCTACACCAGCGCCCGCGTGGGGCCGCCGCGCCAGCCTGCGAAGCATTTTCCGGTAGGGCCGCGTCTCTGGCGACAGCTCCCACGCTCGAAGAGCCAGGAGGGAAAGCCGTGCCTCGTTGGAAAGCTCTTTGGCAGCCGCTCGCGTGGCCCCACAGCCCGTGGGGCTGCGGGCTTTCCGGCGGCCGTCAGCCTCGGCGCCACCGGCGTCCACGTGGCGCCGCCGCGCCAGCCTGCGAAGCATTTTCCGTGAGGGCTGCGGCTCTGGCTACAGTTCCCACGCCCGAAGAGCCAGGAGGGAAAGCCGTGCCTCGTTGGAAAGTACTTTGGGAGCCGCTCGCGTGGCCCCACAGCCCGTGGGGCTGCGGGCTTTTCTGTGGCGATCAGCCTCGGCGCCACCGGCGCCCACGTGGGGCCGCCGCGCCAGCCTGCGAAGCATTTTGCGGTAGGGCCGCGGCTCTGGCGACAGCTCCCACGCCCGAAGAGCAGGAGTGAAAGCCGTGCCTCGTTGGAAAGCTCTTTGGCAGCCGCTCGCGTGGCCCCACAGCCCGTGGGGCTGCGGGCTTTCCGGCGGCCGTCAGCCTCGTCTACACCAGCGCCCACGTGGGGCCGCCGCGCCAGCCTGCGAAGCATTTTCCGGTAGGGCCGCGGCTCTGGCGACAGCTCCCACGCCCAAAGAGCCAGGAGGGAAAGCCGTGCCTCGTTGGAAAGCTCTTTGGCAGCCGCTCGTGTGGCCCCACAGCCCGTGGGGCTGCGGGCTTTCCGGCGGCCGACAGCCTCGGCGACACCTGCGCCCACGTGACGCCGCCGCGCCAGCCTGTGAAACATTTTGCGGTAGGGCCGCGGCTCTGGCGACAGCTCCCACGCCCGAAGAGCCAGGAGGGAAAGCCGTGCCTCGTTGGAAAGCTCTTTGGCAGCCGCTCGCGTGGCCCCACAGCCCGTGGGGCTGCGGGCTTTACGGCGGCCGTCAGCATCGACACCAACGGTGCCCACATGGCACCGCCTCGCCAGCCTGCGAAGCATTTTCCGGTAGGGCCGCGGCTCTGGCTACAGTTCCAACGCCCAAAGAGCCAGGAGGGAAAGCCATGCCTCGTTGGAAAGTACTTTGGCAGCCGCTCGCGTGGCCCCACAGCCCGTGGGGCTGCGGGCTTTCCGGCGGCAGTCAGCCTCGGCGACACCAGCGTCCACGTGGCGCCGCCGCGCCAGCCTGCGAAGCATTTTGCGGTAGGGCCACGGCTCTGGCGACAGCTCCAACACCCAAAGAGCCAGGAGGGAAAGCCGTGCCTCGTTGGAAGCTCTTTGTCAGCCGCTCGCATGGACCCACAGCCCGTGGGGCTGCGGGCTTTCCGGCGGCCGTCAGCCTCGGCGACACCGGCGCCCACGTGGCGCCGCCGCGCCAGCCTGCGAAGCATTTTGCGGTAGGGCCGCGGCTCTGGCTACAGCTCCCATGCCCGAAAAGCCAGGAGGGAAAGCCGTGCCTTGTTGGAAAGCTCTTTGGCAGCCGCTCGCGTGACCCCACAGACCGTGCGGCTGCGGGCTTTCCGGCGGCCGTCAGCCTCGCGACACCGGCGGCCACGTGGTGCCGCCGCGCCAGCCTGCGAAGCATTTTCCGGTAGGGCCGCGTCTCTGGCGACAGCTCCCACGCTCGAAGAGCCAGGAGGGAAAGCCGTGCCTCGTTGGAAAGCTCTTTGGCAGCCGCTCGCGTGGCCCCACAGCCCGTGGGGCTGCGGGCTTTCCGGCGGCCGTCAGCCTCGGCGCCACCGGCGCCCACGTGGGGCCGCCGCGCCAGCCTGCGAAGCATTTTCCGGTACGGCCGCGGCTCTGGCGACAGCTCCCACGCTCGAAGAGCCAGGAGGGAAAGCCCTGCCTCGTTGGAAAGCTCTTTGGCAGCCGCTCGCGTGGCCCCATAGCCTGTGGGGCTGCGGGCTTTCCGGCGGCCGTCAGCCCTCGTCTACACCAGCGCCAACGTGGGGCCGCCGCGCCAGCCTGCGAAGCATTTTCCGGTAGGGCCGCGGCTCTGGCGACAGCTCCCACGCCCAAAGAGCCAGGAGGGAAAGCCGTGCCTCGTTGGAAAGCTCTTTGGCAGCCGCTCGCGTGGCCCCACAGCCCGTGGGGCTGCGGGCTTTCCGGCGGCCGACAGCTCTCGGCGACACCTGCGCCCACGTGACGCCGCCGCGCCAGCCTGAGAAGCATTTTGCGGTAGGGCCGCGGCTCTGGCGACAGCTCCCACGCCCGAAGAGCCAGGAGGGAAAGCCTGTGCCTCGTTGGAAAGCTCTTTGGCAGCCGCTCTCGCTGTGGCCCCCACAGCCGTGGGGCTGCGGGCTTTACGGCGGCCGTCAGCATCGACACCAACGGTGCCCACATGGCACCGCCTCGCCAGCCTGCGAAGCATTTTCCGGTAGGGCCGCGGCTCTGGCTACAGTTCAAACGCCCGAAGAGCCAGGAGGGAAAGCCATGCCTCGTTGGAAAAGTACTTTGGCAGCCGCTCGCGTGGCCCACAGCCCGTGGGGCTGCGGGCTTTCCGGCGGCAGTCAGCCTCGGCGACACCAGCGTCCACGTGGCGCCGCCGCCCCAGCCTGCGAAGCATTTTGCGGTAGGGCCGCGGCTCTGGCGACAGCTCCAACACCCAAAGAGCCAGGAGGGAAAGCCGTGCCTCGTTGGAAGCTCTTTGTCAGCCGCTCGCATGGCCCCACAGCCCGTGGGGCTGCGGGCTTTCCGGCGGCCGTCAGCCTCAGGCGACACCGGCGCCCACGTGGCGCCGCCGCGCCAGCCTGCGAAGAATTTTCCGGTAGAGGCCGCGGCTCTGGCTACAGCTCCCATGCCCGAAAAGCCAGGAGGGAAAGCCGTGCCTTGTTGGAAAGCTCTTTGGCAGCCGCTCGCGTGACCCCACAGACCGTGCGGCTGCGGGCTTTCCGGCGGCCGTCAGCCTCGCGACACCGGCGGCCACGTGGTGCCGCCGCGCCAGCCTGCGAAGCATTTTCCGGTAGGGCCGCGTCTCTGGCGACAGCTCCCACGCTCGAAGAGCCAGGAGGGAAAGCCGTGCCCTCGTTGAGAAAGCTCTTTGGCAGCCGCTCGCGTGGCCCCACAGCCCGTGGGGCTGCGGGCTTTCCGGCGGCCGTCAGCCTCGGCGCCACCGGCGCCCAGTGGGGCCGCCGCGCCAGCCTGCGAAGCATTTTCCGGTGCGGCCGCGGCTCTGGCGACAGCTCCACGCTCGAAGAGCCAGGAGGAAAAGCCCTGCCTCGTTGGAAAGCTCTTTGGCAAGCCTCTGATCGCGTGGCCCCACAGCCTGTGGGGCTGCGGGCTTTCCGGCGGCCGTCAGCCTCGGCTACACCAGCGGCCATGTGGCGCCGCCGCGCCAGCCTGCGAAGCATTTCCGGTAGGGCCGCGGCTCTGGCGACAGCTCCCACGCCCGAAGAGCAGGAGTGAAAGCCGTGCCTCGTTGGAAAGCTCTTTGGCAGCCGCTCGCGTGGCCCCACAGCCCGTGGGGCTGTGGGTTTTCCGGCGGCCGTCAGCCTCGGCTACACCAGCGCCCGCGTGGGGCCGCCGCGCCAGCCTGCGAAGCACTTTTCCGGTAGGGCCGCGGCTCTGGCGACAGCTCCCACGCCCGAAGAGCAGGAGTGAAAGCCGTGCCTCGTTGAAAGCTCTTTGGCAGCCGCTCGCGTGGCCCCACAGCCCGTGGGGCTGCGGGCTTTCCGGCGGCCGTCAGCCTCGTCTACACCAGCGCCCACGTAGGGGCCGCCGCGCCAGCCTGCGAAGCATTTTCCGGTAGGGCCGCGGCTCTGGCGACAGCTCCCACGCCCAAAGAGCCAGGAGGGAAAGCCGTGCCTCGTTGGAAAGTCTCTTTGGCAGCCGCTCGTGTGGCCCCACAGCCGTGGGGCTGCGGGCTTTTCTGCTGGCGATCAGCCTCGGCGCCACCCGGCGCCCACGTGGGGCCGCCGCGCCAGCCTGCGAAGCATTTTGCGGTAGGGCCGCGGCTCTGGCGACAGCTCCCACGCCCGAAGAGCAGGAGTGAAAGCCGTGCCTCGTTGGAAAGCTCTTTGGCAGCCGCTCGCGTGGCCCCACAGCCCGTGGGGCTGCGGGCTTTCCGGCGGCCGTCAGCCTCGTCTACACCAGCGCCCACGTGGGGCCGCCGCGCCAGCCTGCGAAGCATTTTCCGGTAGGGCCGCGGCTCTGGCGACAGCTCCCACAGCCCAAAGAGCCAGGAGGAAAGCCGTGCCTCGTTGGAAAGCTCTTTGGCAGCCGCTCGTGTGGCCCCACAGCCCGTGGGGCTGCGGGCTTTCCGGCGGCCGACAGCCTCGGCGACACCTGCGCCCACGTGACGCCGCCGCGCCAGCCTGTGAAACATTTTGCGGTAGGGCCGCGGCTCTGGCGACAGCTCCCACGCCCGAAGAGCCAGGAGGGAAAGCCGTGCCTCGTTGGAAAGCTCTTTGGCAGCCGCTCGCGTGGCCCCACAGCCCGTGGGGCTGCGGGCTTTACGGCGGCACGTCAGCATCGACATCAACGGTGCCCCACATGGCACCGCCTCGCCAGCCTGCGAAGCATTTTCCGGTAGAGCCGCGGCTCTGGCTACAGTTCCAATCGCCCGAAGAGCCAGGAGGGAAAGCCATGCCTCGTTGGAAAGTACTTTGGCAGCCGCTCGCGTGGCCCCACAGCCCGTGGGGCTGCGGGCTTTCCGGCGGCAGTCAGCCTCGGCGACACCAGCGTCCACGTGGCGCCGCCTGCGCCAGCCTGCGAAGCATTTTGCGGTAGGGCACGGCTCTGGCGACAGCTCCAACACCCAAAGAGCCAGGAGGGAAAGCCGATGCCTCGTTGGAAGCTCTTTGTCAGCCGCTCGCATGGACCCACAGCCCGTGGGGCTGCGGGCTTTCCGGCGGCCGTCAGCCTCGGCGACACCGGCGGCCACGTGGTGCCGCCGCGCCAGCCTGCGAAGCATTTTCCGGTAGGGCCGCGTCTCTGGCGACAGCTCCCACGCTCGAAGAGCCAGGAGGGAAAGCCGTGCCTCGTTGGAAAGCTCTTTGGCAGCCGCTCGCGTGGCCCCACAGCCCGTGGGGCTGCGGGCTTTCCGGCGGCCGTCAGCCTCGGCGCCACCGGCGCCCACGTGGGGCCGCCGCGCCAGCCTGCGAAGCATTTTCCGGTGCGGCCGCGGCTCTGGCGACAGCTCCCACGCTCGAAGAGCCAGGAGGAAAAGCCCTGCCTCGTTGGAAAGCTCTTTGGCAGCCGCTCGCGTGGCCCCACAGCCTGTGGGGCTGCGGGCTTTCCGGCGGCCGTCAGCCTCGGCTACACCAGCGGCCATGTGGCGCCGCCGCGCCAGCCTGCGAAGCATTTTCCGGTAGGGCCGCGGCTCTGGCGACAGCTCCCACGCCCGAAGAGCAGGAGTGAAAGCCGTGCCTCGTTGGAAAGCTCTTTGGCAGCCGCTCGCGTGGCCCCACAGCCCGTGGGGCTGTGGGTTTTCCGGCGGCCGTCAGCCTCGGCTACACCAGCGCCCGCGTGGGGCCGCCGCGCCAGCCTGCGAAGCATTTTCCGGTAGGGCCGCGGCTCTGGCGACAGCTCCCACGCCCGAAGAGCAGGAGTGAAAGCCGTGCCTCGTTGGAAAGCTCTTTGGCAGCCGCTCGCGTGGCCCCACAGCCCGTGGGGCTGCGGGCTTTCCGGCGGCCGTCAGCCTCGTCTACACCAGCGCCCACGTGGGGCCGCCGCGCCAGCCTGCGAAGCATTTTCCGGTAGGGCCGCGGCTCTGGCGACAGCTCCCACGCCCAAAGAGCCAGGAGGGAAAGCCGTGCCTCGTTGGAAAGCTCTTTGGCAGCCGCTCGTGTGGCCCCACAGCCCGTGGGGCTGCGGGCTTTTCTGTGGCGATCAGCCTCGGCGCCACCGGCGCCCACGTGGGGCCGCCGCGCCAGCCTGCGAAGCATTTTGCGGTAGGGCCGCGGCTCTGGCGACAGCTCCCACGCCCGAAGAGCAGGAGTGAAAGCCGTGCCTCGTTGGAAAGCTCTTTGGCAGCCGCTCGCGTGGCCCCACAGCCCGTGGGGCTGCGGGCTTTCCGGCGGCCGTCAGCCTCGTCTACACCAGCGCCCACGTGGGGCCGCCGCGCCAGCCTGCGAAGCATTTTCCGGTAGGGCCGCGGCTCTGGCGACAGCTCCCACGCCCAAAGAGCCAGGAGGGAAAGCCGTGCCTCGTTGGAAAGCTCTTTGGCAGCCGCTCGTGTGGCCCCACAGCCCGTGGGGCTGCGGGCTTTCCGGCGGCCGACAGCCTCGGCGACACCTGCGCCCACGTGACGCCGCCGCGCCAGCCTGTGAAACATTTTGCGGTAGGGCCGCGGCTCTGGCGACAGCTCCCACGCCCGAAGAGCCAGGAGGGAAAGCCGTGCCTCGTTGGAAAGCTCTTTGGCAGCCGCTCGCGTGGCCCCACAGCCCGTGGGGCTGCGGGCTTTACGGCGGCCGTCAGCATCGACATCAACGGTGCCCACATGGCACCGCCTCGCCAGCCTGCGAAGCATTTTCCGGTAGGGCCGCGGCTCTGGCTACAGTTCCAACGCCCGAAGAGCCAGGAGGGAAAGCCATGCCTCGTTGGAAAGTACTTTGGCAGCCGCTCGCGTGGCCCCACAGCCCGTGGGGCTGCGGGCTTTCCGGCGGCAGTCAGCCTCGGCGACACCAGCGTCCACGTGGCGCCGCCGCGCCAGCCTGCGAAGCATTTTGCGGTAGGGCCACGGCTCTGGCGACAGCTCCAACACCCAAAGAGCCAGGAGGGAAAGCCGTGCCTCGTTGGAAGCTCTTTGTCAGCCGCTCGCATGGACCCACAGCCCGTGGGGCTGCGGGCTTTCCGGCGGCCGTCAGCCTCGGCGACACCGGCGCCCACGTGGCGCCGCCGCGCCAGCCTGCGAAGCATTTTCCGGTAGGGCCGCGGCTCTGGCTACAGCTCCCATGCCCGAAAAGCCAGGAGGGAAAGCCGTGCCTTGTTGGAAAGCTCTTTGGCAGCCGCTCGCGTGACCCCACAGACCGTGCGGCTGCGGGCTTTCCGGCGGCCGTCAGCCTCGCGACACCGGCGGCCACGTGGTGCCGCCGCGCCAGCCTGCGAAGCATTTTCCGGTAGGGCCGCGTCTCTGGCGACAGCTCCCACGCTCGAAGAGCCAGGAGGGAAAGCCGTGCCTCGTTGGAAAGCTCTTTGGCAGCCGCTCGCGTGGCCCCACAGCCCGTGGGGCTGCGGGCTTTCCGGCGGCCGTCAGCCTCGGCGCCACCGGCGCCCACGTGGGGCCGCCGCGCCAGCCTGCGAAGCATTTTCCGGTACGGCCGCGGCTCTGGCGACAGCTCCCACGCTCGAAGAGCCAGGAGGGAAAGCCCTGCCTCGTTGGAAAGCTCTTTGGCAGCCGCTCGCGTGGCCCCATAGCCTGTGGGGCTGCGGGCTTTCCGGCGGCCGTCAGCCTCGTCTACACCAGCGCCAACGTGGGGCCGCCGCGCCAGCCTGCGAAGCATTTTCCGGTAGGGCCGCGGCTCTGGCGACAGCTCCCACGCCCAAAGAGCCAGGAGGGAAAGCCGTGCCTCGTTGGAAAGCTCTTTGGCAGCCGCTCGCGTGGCCCCACAGCCCGTGGGGCTGCGGGCTTTCCGGCGGCCGACAGCCTCGGCGACACCTGCGCCCACGTGACGCCGCCGCGCCAGCCTGAGAAGCATTTTGCGGTAGGGCCGCGGCTCTGGCGACAGCTCCCACGCCCGAAGAGCCAGGAGGGAAAGCCGTGCCTCGTTGGAAAGCTCTTTGGCAGCCGCTCGCGTGGCCCCACAGCCCGTGGGGCTGCGGGCTTTACGGCGGCCGTCAGCATCGACACCAACGGTGCCCACATGGCACCGCCTCGCCAGCCTGCGAAGCATTTTCCGGTAGGGCCGCGGCTCTGGCTACAGTTCAAACGCCCGAAGAGCCAGGAGGGAAAGCCATGCCTCGTTGGAAAGTACTTTGGCAGCCGCTCGCGTGGCCCCACAGCCCGTTGGGCTGCGGGCTTTCCGGCGGCAGTCAGCCTCGGCGACACCAGCGTCCACGTGGCGCCGCCGCGCCAGCCTGCGAAGCATTTTGCGGTAGGGCCGCGGCTCTGGCGACAGCTCCCATGCCCGAAAAGCCAGGAGGGAAAGCCGTGCCTTGTTGGAAAGCTCTTTGGCAGCCGCTCGCGTGACCCCACAGACCGTGAGGCTGCGGGCTTTCCGGCGGCCGTCAGCCTCGCGACACCGGCGGCCACGTGGTGCCGCCGCGCCAGCCTGCGAAGCATTTTCCGGTAGGGCCGCGTCTCTGGCGACAGCTCCCACGCTCGAAGAGCCAGGAGGGAAAGCCGTGCCTCGTTGGAAAGCTCTTTGGCAGCCGCTCGCGTGGCCCCACAGCCCGTGGGGCTGCGGGCTTTCCGGCGGCCGTCAGCCTCGGCGACACCGGCGCCCACGTGGGGCCGCCGCGCCAGCCTGCGAAGCATTTTCCGGTGCGGCCGCGGCTCTGGCGACAGCTCCCACGCTCGAAGAGCCAGGAGGAAAAGCCCTGCCTCGTTGGAAAGCTCTTTGGCAGCCGCTCGCGTGGCCCCACAGCCTGTGGGGCTGCGGGCTTTCCGGCGGCCGTCAGCCTCGGCTACACCAGCGGCCATGTGGCGCCGCCGCGCCAGCCTGCGAAGCATTTTCCGGTAGGGCCGCGGCTCTGGCGACAGCTCCCACGCCCGAAGAGCAGGAGTGAAAGCCGTGCCTCGTTGGAAAGCTCTTTGGCAGCCGCTCGCGTGGCCCCACAGCCCGTGGGTCTGTGGGTTTTCCGGCGGCCGTCAGCCTCGGCTACACCAGCGCCCGCGTGGGGCCGCCGCGCCAGCCTGCGAAGCATTTTCCGGTAGGGCCGCGGCTCTGGCGACAGCTCCCACGCCCAAAGAGCCAGGAGGGAAAGCCGTGCCTCGTTGGAAAGCTCTTTGGCAGCCGCTCGCGTGGCCCCACAGCCCGTGGGGCTGCGGGCTTTCCGGCGGCCGTCAGCCTCGGCGACACCGGCGCCCACGTGGCGCCGCCCGCGCCAGCCTGCGAAGCATTTTGCGGTAGGGCCGCGGCTCTGGCTACAACTCCCATGCCCGAAGAGCCAGGAGGGAAAGCCGTGCCTCGTTGTAAAGTACTTTGGCAGCCGCTCGCGTGGCCCCACAGCCCGTGGGGCTGCGGGCATTCCGGCGGCTGTCAGCCTCGACGACACCAGTGCCCACGTGACGCCGCCGCGCCAGCCTGAGAAGCATTTTGCAGTAGGGCCGCGGCTCTGGCGACAGCTCCCACGCCCAAAGAGCCAGGAGGGAAAGCCGTGCCTCGTTGGAAAGCTCTTTGGCAGCCGCTCGCGTGACCCCACAGACCGTGCGGCTGCGGGCTTTTCCGGCGGCCGTCAGCCTCGCGACACCGGCGGCCACGTGGCGCCGCCGCGCCAGCCTGTGAAGCATTTTCCGGTAGGGCTGCGGCTCTGGCGACAGCTCCACGCCCGAAGAGCCAGGAGGGAAAGCCGTGCCTCGTTGGAAAGTACTTTGGCAGCCGCTCACGTGGCCCCACAGCCCGTGGGGCTGCGGGCTTTTCTGTGGCGATCAGCCTCGGCGCCACCGGCGCCCACGTGCGGCCGCCGTGACAGCCTGCGAAGCATTTTCCAGTACGGCCGCGGCTCTGGCGACAGCTCCCACGCTCGAAGAGCCAGGAGGGAAATCCCTGCCTCGTTGGAAAGCTCTTTGGCAGCCGCTCGCGTGGCCCCACAGCCTGTGGGGCTGCGGGCTTTCCGGCGGCCGTCAGCCTCGGTTACACCAGCGGCCATGTGGCGCCGCCGCGCCAGCCTGCGAAGCATTTTCCGGTAGGGCCGCGGCTCTGGCGACAGCTCCCACGCCCGAAGAGCAGGAGTGAAAGCCGTCCCTCGTTGGAAAGCTCTTTGGCAGCCGCTCGCGTGGCCCCACAGCCCGTGGGGCTGCGGGGCTTTCCGGCGGCCGTCAGCCTCGGCTACACCAGCGCCCACGTGGCGCCGCCGCGCCAGCCTGCGAAGCATTTTCCGGTAGGGCCGCGGCTCTGGCGACAGCTCCCACGCCCAAAGAGCCAGGAGGGAAAGCCGTGCCTCGTTGGAAAGCTCTTTGGCAGCCGCTCGCGTGGCCCCACAGCCCGTGGGGGCTGCGGGCTTTCCGGCGGCCGACAGCCTCGGCGACACCGGCGCCCACGTGACGCCGCCGCGCCAGCCTGCGAAGCATTTTGCGGTAGGGCCGCGGCTCTGGCGACAGCTCCCACGCCCGAAGAGCCAGGAGGGGAAAGCCGTGCCTCGTTGGAAAGCTCTTTGTCAGCCGCTCGCGTGGCCCCACAGCCCGTGGGGCTGCGGGCTTTCCGGCGGCCGTCAGCCTCGGCGACACCGGCGCCCACGTGGCGCCGCCGCGCCAGCCTGCGAAGCATTTTCCGGTAGGGCCGCGGCTCTGGCTACAGCTCCCATGCCCGAAGAGCCAGGAGGGAAAGCCGTGCCAGGTTGGAAAGTACTTTGGCAGCCGCTCGCGTGGCCCCACAGCCCGTGGGGCTGCGGGCTTTCCGCCAGCCGTCAGCCTCGGCGACACCGGCGCCGACGTGGAGCCGCCGCGCCGGCCTACGAAGCATTTTCCGGTAGGGCCGTGGCTCTGGCGACAGCTCCACGCCCGAAGAGCCAGGAGGGAAAGCCGTGCCTCGTTGGAAAGCTCTTTGGCAGCCGCTCGCTGTGGCCCCACAGCCCGTGGGGCTGCAGGCTTTCCGGCGGCCGTCATCATCGACACCACCGGCGCCCACATGGCGCCGCCGCGCCAGCCTGTGAAGCGTTTTGCGGTAGGGCCGTGGCTCTGGCGACAGCTCCCACGCCCAAAGAGCCAGGAGGGAAAGCCGTGCCTCGTTGGAAAGCTCTTTGGCAGCCGCTCGAGTGGCCCCACAGCCCGTGGGGCTGCGGGCTTTCCGGCAGCCGTCAGTCTCGGCGCCACCGGCGCCCACGTGGCGCCGCCACGCCAGCCTGCGTAGCATTTTCCGGTAGGGGCCGCGGCTCTGGCGACAGCTCCCACGCCCGAAGAGCCAGGAGGGAAAGCCATGCCTCATTGGAAAGCTCTTTGGGCAGCCGCTCGCATGGCCCCAAAGCGCGTGGGGCTGCGGGCTTTCCGGCCGCTGTCAGCCTCGGCTACACCAGTGGCCATGTGGCACCGCCGCGCCAGCCTGGGAAGCATTTTCCGGTAGGGCCGCGGCTCTGGCGACAGCTCCCACGCCCGAAGAGCCAGGAGGGAAAGCCATGCCTCGTTGGAAAGCTCTTTGGCATTCGCTCACGTGGCCCCACAGCCCGTGGGGCTGCGTGCTTTCCGGCGGCCGTCAGCCTTGGCGCCACCGGCGCCCACGTGGCACCGCCGCGCCAGCCTGTGAAGCATTTTGCGGTAGGGCCGCGGCTCTGGCGACAGCTCCCACGCCCGAAGAGCCAGGAGGGAAAGGCGTGCCTCCTTGGAAAGCTCTTTGGCAGCCGCTCGCGTGGCCCCACAGCCCGTGGGGCTGCGGGCTTTCCAGCGGCCGTCAGCCTCGGTGCCACCGGCGCGCACGTGGCGCCGCCGCGCCAGCCTGCGAAGCATTTTCCTTTAGGGCCGTGGCTCTGGCGACAGCTCCAACGCCCGAACAGCCAGGAGGGAAAGCCGTGCCTTGTTGGAAAGCTCTTTGGCAGCCGCGCTCGCGTGGCCCCACAGCCCGTGGGGCTGCGTGCTTTCCGGCGGCCGTCAGCTACGGAGCCACCGGCGCCCACGTGGCGCCGCCCGCGCCAGCCTGCGAAGCATTTTCCGGTAGGGGCCGTGGCTCTGGCGACAGCTGCCACGCCCAAAGAGCCAGGAGGGAAAGCCGTGCCTCGTTGGAAAACTCTTTGGCAGCCGCTCGCGTGGCCCCACAGGCCATGGGACTGCGTGCTTTCCGGCGGCCGTCAGCCTCGGCGCCACCTTCGCCCAGGTGGCGCCGCCGCGCCAGCCTGCGGAGCATTTTCTGTTAGATCCGCGGCTCTGGCGACAGCTCCCACGCCCGAAGAACCAGGAGGGAAAGCCGTGCCTCGTTGGAAAGCTCTTTGGCAGCCGCTCGCGTGGCCCCACAGCCCGTGGGGCTGCGGGCTTTCCGGCGGCCGTCAGCCTCGGCGCCGCCGGCGTCCACGTGGCGCCGCCGCGCCAGCCTGCGAAGCATTTTCCGTTAGGGCCGTGGCTCTGGCGACAGCTCCAACGCCCGAAGAGCCAGGAGGGAAAGCCGTGCCTCGTTGGAAAGCTCTTTGGCAGCCGCTCGCGTGGCCCCACAGCCCGTGGGGCTGCGGGCTTTCCGGCGGCCGTCACCTACGGAGCCACCGGCACCCACGTGGCGCCGCCGCGCCAGCCTGCTAAGCATTTTCCTGTATTGCCGCGTCTCTGGCGACAGCTCCCACGCCCGAAGAGCCAGGAGGGAAAGCCGTGCCTCCTTGGAAAGCTCTTTGGCAGCCGCTCGCGTGGCCCCACAGCACGTGGGGCTGCGGAATTTCCGGCGCCCGTCAGCCTCGGCGACACCAGCGCACACGTGGCGCCGCCGCGCCAGCCTGCGAACATTTTCCGGTAGGGCCGCGGCTGTGGCGACATCTCCCACGCCCGAAGAGCCAGGAGGGAAAGCCTTGCCTCGTTGGAAAGCTCTTTGGCAGCCGCTCGCGTGGCCCCACAGCCCGTGGGGCTGCGGGCTTTCCGGCGGCCGTCAGCCTCGGTGCCACCGGGGCCCACGTGGCGCCGCCGCGCCAGCCTGCGAAGCATTTTCCGGTAGGGCCGCGGCTCTGGCGACAGCTCCCACGCCCGAAGAGCCTGGAGGGAAAGCCGTGCCTCGTTGGAAAGCTCTTTGGCAGCCGCTGGCGTGGCCCCACAGCCCGTGGGGATGCGGGCTTTCCGGCGGCGGTCAGCCTCGGCGCCACCGGCGCCCACGTGGCGCCGCCGCGCCAGCCTGCGAAGCATTTTCTGGTAGGGCCGTGGCTCTGGCGACAGCTCCCACGCCCGAAGAGGCAGGAGGGAAAGCCGTGCCTCGTTGGAAAGCTCTTTGGCAGCCGCTCGCGTGCCCCACAGCCCGTGGGGCTGCGGGCATTCCGACGGCCGTCAGCCTCGGCGCCACCGGCGCCCACGTGGCGTCGCCGCGCCAGCCTGCGAAGCATTTTCCGGTACGGCCGCGGCTGTGGCGACAGCTCCCACGCCTGAAGAGCCAGGAGAGAAAGCCGTGCCTCGTTGGAAAGCTCTTTGGCAGCCGCTGGCGTGGCCCCACAGCCCGTGGGGCTGCGGGCTTTCCAGCGGCCATCAGCCTCGGCGCCACCGGCGCCCACGTGGCGCCGCCGCGCCAGCCTGACAAGCATTTTCCGGTAGGGCCGCGGCTCTGTCGACAGCTCCCACGCCCGAAGAGCCAGGAGGGAAAGCCGTGCCTCGTTGGAAAGCTCTTTGGCAGCCGCTCGCGTGGCCCCACAGCCCATGGAGCTGTGGGATTTCCGGCGCCCGTCAGCCTCGGCGACACCAGCGCCCACGTGGCGCCGCCGCGCCAGCCTGCGAACATTTTCCGGTAGGGCCGTGGCTCTGGCGACAGCTCCCACACCCGAAGAGCCAGGAGGGAAAGCCGTGCCTCGTTGGAAAGCTCTTGGGCTGCCACTCGCGTGGCACCACAGCCTGTGGGGCTGCGGGCTTTCCGGCGGCCGTCAGCCTCGGCACCAGCGGCGCCCACGTGGCGCTGACGCGCCAGCCTGCTAAGCTGCGAAGCAGCGCCACGTGGTCGCCGGTGGCAGTGAGGCTGACAGCCGCCGGAAAGCCCGCAGCCCCACGGGCTGTGGGGCCACGCCAGCGGCTGCCAAAGAGCTTTCCAACGAGGCACGGCTTTCCCTCCTGGATCTTCGGGCGTGGGAGCTGTCGCCAGAGCCGCGGCCCTACCGCAAAATGCTTCGCAGGCTGGCGCGGCGTCACCACGTGGGCGCCAGAGGCGTCGAGTCTGACGGCCACCAGAACGCCCGCAGCCCCACGGGCTGTGGGGCCACGCGAGCGGCTGCCAAAGAGCTTTCCAAGGAGGCACGGCTTTCCCTCCTGGCTCTTCGGGCGTGGCAGCTGTCGCCAGAGCCGCGGCCCTACCGGAAAATGCTTCGCAGGCTGGCGTGGCGGGGCCACGTGGGCACCAGTGTCGCCGAGGCTGACGGCCGCCGGAAAGCCCGCAGCCCCACGGGCTGTGGGGCCACGCGAGCGGCTGCCAAAGAGCTTTCCAAGGAGGCACGGCTTTCCCTCCTTGCTCTTCGGGCGTGGCAGCTGTCGGCAGAGCCGCGGCCCTACCGGAATATGCTTCGCAGGCTGGTTTGGCGGCGCCACGTGGGCGCCGGTGACGCCGAGGCTGACGGCCGCCGGAAAACCCGCAGCCCCACGGGCTGTGGGGCCACACGAGCGGCTGCCAAAGATCTTTCCAAAGAGGCACGGCTTTCCCTCCTGCCTCTTCGGGCATGGGAGCTGTCGCCAGAGCCGCGGCCCTACCGCAAAATGCTTCGCAGGCTGGCATGGCGGGGCCACGAGGGCGCTAGTGTCGCCGAGGCTGATGGCCGCCGGAAAGCCCGCAGCCCCACGTGCTGTGGGGCCACGGGAGCGGCTGCCAAAGAGCTTTCCAACGAGGCACGGCTTTCCCTCCTGGCTCTTCGGGCGTGGGAGCTGTCGCCAGAGCCGCGGCCCTACCGCAAAATGCTTCGCCAGCTCGCGCGACGGTGCAACGTGGGCACCGGTGGCGCCGAGGCTGACGGCCGCTGGAAAGCCAGCAACCCCACAGGCTGTGGGGCCACGCGAGCGGCTGCAAAAGAGCTTTCCAACGAGGCACGGCTTTCCCTCCTGGCTCTTCGGGCGTGGGAGCTGTCGCCAGAGCCGCGGCCCTACCGGAAAATGCTTCGCAGGCTGGCTCACCGGCGCCACGTGGGCGCCGGTGGCGCCGAGGCTGACGGCCGCCGGAAAGACCGCAGCCCCACTGGCCCTGGGGCCACGCTAGCGGCTGGCAAAGAGCTTTCCAACGAGGCACGGCTTTCCCTCCTGGCTCTCCGGGCGTGGGAGCTGTCGCCGGAGCCGCGGCCCTACCGGAAAATGCTTCTCAGGCTGGCGTGGCGGGGCCACGTGGGCACCAGTGCCGCCGAGGCTGACGGCCGCCGGAAAGCCTGCAGCCCCACAGGCTGTGGGGCCCACGCCAACGGCTGACAAAGAGCTTTCCAACGAGGCACCGCTTTCCCTCCTGGCTCTTCGGGCGTGGCAGCTGTCGCCAGAGCCGCGGCCCTACCGGAAAATGCTTCGCCAGCTCGCGCGACGGTGCAACGTGGGCACCGGTGGCGCCGAGGCTGACGGCCGCTGGAAAGCCCGCAACCCCACAGGCTGTGGGGCCACGCGAGCGGCTGCAAAAGAGCTTTCCAACGAGGCATGGCTTTCCCTCCTGGCTCTTCGGGCGTGGGAGCTGTCGCCAGAGCCGCGGCCCTACCGGAAAATGCTTCGCAGGCTGGCGCGGCGGCACCACGTGGGCGCCGGTGGCGCCGAGGCTGACGGCCGCCGGAAAGCCCGCAGCCCCACTGGCCCTGGGGCCACGCTAGCGGCTGGCAAAGAGCTTTCCAACGAGGCACGTCTTTCCCTCCTGGCTCTTCGGGCGTGGGGAGCTGTCGCCAGAGCCGCGGCCCTACCGGAATATGCTTCGCAGGCTGGTTTGGCGGCGCCACGTGGGCGTCGGTGTCGGCGAGGCTGACGGCTGCCGGAAAGCCCGCAGCCCCACGGGCTGTGGGGCCACGCGAGCGTCTGCCAAAGAGCTTTCCAACGAGGCACGGCTTTCCCTCCTGGCTCTTCGGGCGTGGGAGCTGTCGCCAGAGCCGCGGCCCTACCGGAAAATGCTTCGCAAGCTCGCGCGTCGGCGCCACGTGGGCGCCGGTGGCGCCAAGGCTGACGGCCGCCGGAAAGCCCGCAGCCCCACGTGCTGTGGGGCCACGCGAGCGGCTGCCAAAGAGCTTTCCAACGAGGCACGGATTTCCTTCCTGGCTCTTCGGGCGTGGGAGCTGTCGCCAGAGACGCGGCCCTACTGGAAAATGCTTTGCAGGCTGGCGCAGCGGCGCCACGTGGGCGCCGGTGGCGTCGAGTCTGACGGCCGCCGCAAAGCCCGCAGCCCCACGGGCTGTGGGGCCACGGGAGCGGCTGCCAAAGAGCTTTCCAACGAGGCACAGCTTTCCCTCCTGGCTCTTCGGGCGTGGGAGCTGTCGCCAGAGCCGCGGCCCTACCGGAAAATGCTTCGCAGGCTGGCGCGTCGGCGCCACGTGGGCGCCGCTGGTGCCGAGGCTGACGGCCGTCGGAAAGCCCGCAGCCCCACAGGCTGTGGGGCCACGCGAGCGGCTGCCAAAGAGCTTTCAAACAAGGCACGGCTTTCCTTCCTGGCTCTTCGGGCATGGGAGCTGTCGCCAGAGCCGCGGCCCTACCGGAAAATGCTTCACAGGCTGGCGTGGCGGGGCCAAGTGGGCGCCAGTGTCGCCGAGGCTGACAGCCGCCAGAAAGCCCGCAACCCCACAGGCTGTGGGGCCACGCGAGCGGCTGCCAAAGAGCTTTCCAACGAGGCACGGGTTTCCCTCCTGGCTCTTCGGGCGTGGGAGCTGTCGCCACAGCCGCGGCCCTACCGGAAAATGCTTCGCCAGCTCGCGCGACGGCGCCACGTGGGCGCCGGTGGCGCCGAGGTTGACGGCCGCTGAAAGCCCGCAGCCCCACAGGCTGTCGGGCCACGCGAGCGGCTGCCAAAGAGCCTTCCAACGAGGAACGGCTTTCACTCCTGGCTCTTCGGGCGTGGGAGCTGTCGCCAGAGCCGCGGCCCTACCGCAAAATGCTTCGCAGGCTGGTGCGGCGGCGCCACGTGGGCGCCGGTGGCGCCGAGGCTGACGGCCGCCGGAAAGCCCGCAGACCCACAGGCTGTGGGGCCACGCGAGCGGCTGCCAAAGAGCTTTCCAACGAGGCACGGCTTTCCCTCCTGGCTCTTCGGGCGTGGGAGCTGTCGCCAGAGCCGCGGCCCTACCGGAAAATGCTTCACAGGCTGGCGTGGCGGGGCCACGTGGGCGGCAGTGTCGCCGAGGCTGACAGCCGCCAGAAAGCCCGCAGCCCCACAGGCTGTGGGGCCACGCGAGCGGCTGCCAAAGAGCTTTCCAACGAGGCACGGGTTTCCCTCCTGGCTCTTCGGGCGTGGGAGCTGTCGCCAGAGCCGCGGCCGTACCGCAAAATGCTTCGCAGGCTGGCGCAGCGGTGCCACGTGGGTGCCGTTGGCGCCGAGGCAGACGGCCGTCGGAAAGCCCGCAGCCCCACGGGCTGTGGGGCCACGCGAGCGGCTGCCAAATAGCTTTCCAACGAGGCACGGCTTTCCCTCCTGGCTCTTCGGGCGTGGGAGCTGTCGCCAGAGCCGCGGCCCTACCGGAAAATGCTTCGCAGGCTGGCGTGGCGGGGCCACGTGGGCGCCAGTGTCGCCGAGGCTGACGGCCGCCGGAAAGCCCGCAGCCCCACGTGCTGTGGGGCCACGCGAGCACCTGCCAAAGAGCTTTCCAACGAGGCACGGCTTTCCCTCCTGGCTCTTTGGGCGTGGGAGCTGTCGCCAGAGCCACGGCCCTACCGGAAAATGCTTCGCAGGCTGGCGCGTCGGCAGCAAGTGGGCGCCGGTGGCGTGGAGGCTGACGGTCGCCGGAAAGCCCGCAGCCCCACGGGCTGTGGGGCCACGCGAGCGGCTGCCAAAGAGCTTTCCAAGGAGGCACGCCTTTCCCTCCTGGCTCTTCGGGCGTGGGAGCTGTCGACAGAGCCGCGGCCCTACCGAAAAATGCTTCGCACGCTCGCGCGTCAACGTCACGTGGGCGCCGGTGGCGCCGAGGTTGACCGCCGCCGGAAAGCCCTCAGCCCCACGGGCTGTGGGGCCACGCGAGTGGCTGCCAAAGAGCTTTCCAACGAGTCACGGATTTCCTTCCTGGCTCTTCGGGCGTGGGAGCTGTCGCCAGAGCCGCGGCCCTACCGGAAAATGCTTCGCAGGCTGGCGTGGCGGGGCCACGTGGGCGCCAGTGTCGCCGAGGCTGACGGCCGCCGGAAAGCCCGCAGCCCCACGGGCTGTGGGGCCACGCGAGCGGCTGCCAAAGAGCTTTCCAACGAGGCACGGCTTTCCCTCCTGGCTCTTCGGGCATGGGAGCTGTCGCCAGAGATGCGGCCCTACTGGAAAATGCTTCGCAGGCTGGCGCAGCGGCGCCACGTGGGCGCCGGTGGCGTCGAGTCTGACGGCCGCCGCAAAGCCCGCAGCCCCACGGGCTGTGGGGCCACGGGAGCGGCTGCCAAAGAGCTTTCCAACGAGGCACAGCTTTCCCTCCTGGCTCTTCGGGCATGGGAGCTGTCGCCAGAGCAGCAGCCCTACCGGAAAATGCTTCGCAGGCTGGCGCGTCGGCGCCACGTGGGCGCCGATGGTGCTGAGGCTGACGGCCGCCGGAAAGCCCGCAGCCCCACAGGCTGTGGGGCCACGCGAGCGGCTGCCAAAGAGCTTTCCAACGAGGCATGGCTTTCCTTCCTGGCTCTTCGGGCATGGGAGCTGTCGCCAGAGCCGCGGCCCTACCGGAAAATCCTTCACAGGCTGGTGTGGCGGGGCCACGTGGGCGCTAGTGTCGCCGAGGCTGACAGCCGCCAGAAAGCCCGCAGCCCCACAGGCTGTGGGGCCACGCGAGCGGCTGCCAAAGAGCTTTCCAACGAGGCACGGCTTTCCCTCCTGGCTCTTCGGGCGTGGCAGCTGTCACCACAGCCGCGGCCCTACCGGAAAATGCTTCGCCAGCTCGCGCTACGGCGCCAGGTGGGCGCAGGCGGCGCCGAGGCTGACGGACGCTGAAAGCCCGCAGCCCCACAGGCTGTGGGGCCACGCGAGCGGCTGCCAAAGAGCTTTCCAACGAGGCACAGCTTTCCCTCCTGGCTCTTCGGGCGTGGGAGCTGTCGCCAGAGCCGCGGCCATACCGGAAAATGCTTCACAGGCTGGCGCAGCGGTGCCACGTGGGCGCTGTTGGCGCCGAGGCAGATGGCCGTCGGAAAGCCCGCAGCCCCACGGGCTGTGGGGCCATGCGAGCGGCTGCCAAAGAGCTTTCCAACGAGGCACGGCTTTCCCTCCTGGCTCTTCGGGCATGGGAGCTGTCGACAGAGCCGCGGCCCTACTGGAAAATGCTTCGCAGGCTGGTGCGGCGGCGCCACCTGGGCGCCGGTGGCGCCGAGTCTGACGGCCGCCAGAAAGCCCGCAGCCCCACGTGCTGTGGGGCCACGCGAGCGGCTGCCAAAGAGCTTTCCAACGAGGCACGGCTTTCCTTCCTGGCTCTTCGGGCGTGGGAGCTGTCGCCAGAGCCACGGCCCTACCGGAAAATGCTTCGCAGGCTGGCGTGGTGGGGCCACGTGGGCGCCGGTGTCGCCGAGGCTGACGGCTGCCGGAAAGCCCGCAGCCCCACAGGCTGTGGGGCCACGCGAGCGGCTGCCAAAGAGCTTTCCAACGAGGCACGGCTTTCCCTCCTGGCTCTTCGGTCGTGAGAGCTGTCGCCACTGCCGCGACCCTACCGGAAAATGCTTCGCAGGCTAGCGCGGCAGCGTCACGTGGGCGCCGGTGTCGCCGAGGCTGACGGCCGCCGGAAAGGCCGCAGCGCCACGGGCTGTGGGGCCACACCAGCGGCTGCCAAAGAGCTTTCCAACGAGGCACGGCTTTCCCTCCTGGCTCTTCGGGCGTGGGAGCTGTCGCCAGAGCCGCGGCCCTACCGGAAAATGCTTCGCAGGCTGGCGCGGCGGCGACAAGTGGGTGCCGGTGGCGCCAAGGCTGATGGCCGCCGGAAAGCCCGCAGCCCCACGGGCTGTGGGGCCACGCGAGCGGCTGCCAAATAGCTTTCCAACGAGGCACGGCTTTCCCTCCTGGCTCTTCGGGCATGGGAGCTGTCGCCAGAGCCGCGGCCCTACTGGAAAATGCTTCGCAGGCTGGCGCGGCGGCGCCACGTGGGCGCCGGTGGCGCCGAGGCTGACGGCCGCCGGAAAGCCCGCAGCCCCACGGCCTGTGTGGCCACAGGAGCGGCTGCCAAAGAGCTTTCCAACAAGGCACGGCTTTCCTTCCTGGCTCTTCGGGCGTGAGAGCTGTCGCCACTGCCGCGACCCTACCGGAAAATGCTTCGCAGGCTAGCGCGGCAGCGCCACGTGGGCGCCAGTGTCGCCGAGTCTGACGGCCGCCGGAAAGCCCGCAGCGCCACGGGCTGTGGGGCCACGCCAGCGGCTGCCAAAGAGCTTTCCAACGAGGCACGGCTTTCCCTCCTGGCTCTTCGGGCGTGGGAGCTGTCGCCAGAGCCGCGGCCCTACCGGAAAATGCTTCGCAGGCTGGCGCGTCGGAGCCAAGTGGGTGCCGGTGGCGCCAAGGCTGACGGTCGCCGGAAAGCCCGCAGCCCCACGGGCTGTGGGGCCACACGAGCGGCTGCCAAAGAGCTTTCCAAGGAGGCACGGCTTTCCCTCCTGGCTCTTCGGGCGTGGGAGCTGTCGCCAGAGCCGCGGCCCTACCGGAAAATGCTTCGCAGGCTGGCGCGGCGGCGCCACGTGGGCGCCGGTGGCGCCGAGGCTGACGGCCGCCGGAAAGCCCGCAGCCCCACGGGCTGTGGGGCCACGCGAGCGGCTGCCAAAGAGCTTTCCAACGAGGCACGGCTTTCCCTCCTGGCTCTTCGGGCGTGGGAGCTGTCGCCACAGCCGCGGCCCTACCGGAAAATGCTTCGCAGGCTGGCGTGGCGGGGCCACGTGGGCGCCAGTGTCGCCGAGGCTGACAGCCGCCGGAAAGCCCGCAGCCCCACGTGCTGTGGGGCCACGCGAGCGGCTGCCAAAGAGCTTTCCAACGAGGCACGGCTTTCCCTCCTGGCTCTTCGGGCATGGGAGCTGTCGACAGAGCCGCGGCCCTACTGGAAAATGCTTCGCAGGCTGGTGCGGCGGCGCCACCTGGGCGCCGGTGGCGCCGAGTCTGACGGCCGCCAGAAAGCCCGCAGCCCCACAGGCTGTGGGGCCACGCGAGCGGCTGCCAAAGAGCTTTCCAACGAGGCACGGCTTTCCCTCCTGGCTCTTCGGTCGTGAGAGCTGTCGCCACTGCCGCGACCCTACCGGAAAATGCTTCGCAGGCTAGCGCGGCAGCGCCACGTGGGCGCCGGTGTCGCCGAGGCTGACGGCCGCCGGAAAGGCCGCAGCGCCACGGGCTGTGGGGCCACACCAGCGGCTGCCAAAGAGCTTTCCAACGAGGCACGGCTTTCCCTCCTGGCTCTTCGGGCGTGGGAGCTGTCGCCAGAGCCGCGGCCGTACCGCAAAATGCTTCGCAGGCTGGCGCGGCGGTGCCACGTGGGTGCCGTTGGCGCCGAGGCAGACGGCCGTCGGAAAGCCCGCAGCCCCACGGGCTGTGGGGCCACGCGAGCGGCTGCCAAATAGCTTTCCAACGAGGCACGGCTTTCCCTCCTGGCTCTTCGGGCGTGGGAGCTGTCGCTAGAGCCGCGGCCCTACCGGAAAATGCTTCGCAGGCTGGCGTGGCGGGGCCACGTGGGCGCCAGTGTCGCCGAGGCTGATGGCCGCCGGAAAGCCCGCAGCCCCACGGGCTGTGGGGCCACGCGAGCACCTGCCAAAGAGCTTTCCAACGAGGCACGGCTTTCCCTCCTGGCTCTTTGGGCGTGGGAGCTGTCGCCAGAGCCACGGCCCTACCGGAAAATGCTTCGCAGGCTGGCGCGTCGGCGGCAAGTGGGCGCCGGTGGCGTGGAGGCTGACGGTCGCCGGAAAGCCCGCAGCCCCCACGGGCTGTGGGGCCACGCGAGCGGCTGCCAAAGAGCTTTCCAAGGAGGCACGCCTTTCCCTCCTGGCTCTTCGGGCGTGGGAGCTGTCGCCAGAGCCGCGGCCCTACCGGAAAATGCTTCGCAGGCTGGCGTGGCGGGGCCACGTGGGCGCCAGTGTCGCCGAGGCTGACGGCCGCCGGAAAGCCCGCAGCCCCACGGGCTGTGGGGCCACGCGAGCGGCTGCCAAAGAGCTTTCCAACGAGGCACGGCTTTCCCTCCTGGCTCTTCGGGCGTGAGAGCTGTCGCCACTGCCGCGACCCTACCGGAAAATGCTTCGCAGGCTGGCGCAGCGGCGCCACGTGGGCGCCAGTGTCGCCGAGTCTGACGGCCGCCGGAAAGCCCGCAGCGCCACGGGCTGTGGGGCCACGCCAGCGGCTGCCAAAGAGCTTTCCAACGAGGCACGGCTTTCCCTCCTGGCTCTTCGGCCGTGGGAGCTGTCGCCAGAGCCGCGGCCCTACCGGAAAATGCTTCGCAGGCTGGCGCGTCGGAGCCAAGTGGGTGCCGGTGGCGCCAAGGCTGACGGTCGCCGGAAAGCCCGCAGCCCCACGGGCTCTGGGGCCACGCGAGCACCTGCCAAAGAGCTTTCCAAGGAGGCACGGCTTTCCCTCCTGGCTCTTCGGGCGTGGGAGCTGTCGCCAGAGCCGCGGCCCTACCGGAAAATGCTTCGCAGGCTGGCGCGGCGGCGCCACGTGGGCGCCGGTGGCGCCGAGGCTGACGGCCGCCGGAAAGCCCGCAGCCCCACGGGCTGTGGGGCCACGCGAGCGGCTGCCAAAGAGCTTTCCAACGAGGCACGGCTTTCCCTCGTGGCTCTTCGGGCGTGGGAGCTGTCGCCACAGCCGCGGCCCTACCGGAAAATGCTTCGCAGGCTGGCGTGGTGGGGCCAGGTGGGTGCCGTTGGCGCCGAGGCAGACGGCCGTCGGAAAGCCCGCAGCCCCACGGGCTGTGGGGCCACGCGAGCGGCTGCCAAAGAGCTTTCCAACGAGGCACGGCTTTCCCTCCTGGCTCTTCGGGCGTGGGAGCTGTCGCCAGAGCCGCGGCCCTACCGGAAAATGCTTCGCAGGCTGGCGTGGCGGCGCCACGTGGGCGCCAGTGTCGCCGAGGCTGACGGCCGCCGGAAAGCCCGCAGCCCCACGTGCTGTGGGGCCACACGAGCACCTGCCAAAGAGCTTTCCAACGAGGCACGGCTTTCCCTCCTGGCTCTTCGGCCGTGGGAGCTGTCGCCAGAGCCACGGCCCTACCGCAAAATGCTTCGCAGGCTGGCGCGTCGGCGGCAAGTGGGCGCCGGTGGCGTGGAGGCTGACGGTCGCCGGAAAGCCCGCAGCCCCATGGGCTGTGGGGCCACACGAGCGGCTGCCAAAGAGCTTTCCAACGAGGCACGGCTTTCCCTCCTGGCTCTTCGGGCGTGGGAGCTGTCGCCAGAGCCGCGGCCCTACCGAAAAATGCTTCGCACGCTCGCGCGTCAACGTCACGTGGCCGCCGGTGGCGCCGAGGTTGACCGCCGCCGGAAAGCCCGCAGCCCCACGGGCTGTGGGGCCACGCGAGTGGCTGCCAAAGAGCTTTCCAACGAGTCACGGATTTCCTTCCTGGCTCTTCGGGCGTGGGAGCTGTCGCCAGAGCCGCGGCCCTACCGGAAAATGCTTCGCAGGCTGGCGTGGCGGGGCCACGTGGGCGCCAGTGTCGCCGAGGCTGACGGCCGCCGGAAAGCCCGCAGCCCCACGGGCTGTGGGGCCACGCGAGCGGCTGCCAAAGAGCTTTCCAACGAGGCACGGCTTTCCCTCCTGGCTCTTCGGGCATGGGAGCTGTCGCCAGAGACGCGGCCCTACTGGAAAATGCTTCGCAGGCTGGCGCAGCGGCGCCACGTGGGCGCCGGTGGCGTCGAGTCTGACGGCCGCCGCAAAGCCCGCAGCCCCACGGGCTGTGGGGCCACGGGAGCGGCTGCCAAAGAGCTTTCCAACGAGGTACAGCTTTCCCTCCTGGCTCTTTGGGCGTGGGAGCTGTCGCCAGAGCCGCGGCCCTACCGGAAAATGCTTCGCAGGCTGGCGCGTCGGCGCCACGTGGGCGCCGCTGGTGCTGAGGCTGACGGCCGCCGGAAAGCCCGCAGCCCCACAGGCTGTGGGGCCACGCGAGCGGCTGCCAAAGAGCTTTCCAACGAGGCACGGCTTTCCTTCCTGGCTCTTCGGGCATGGGAGCTGTCGCCAGAGCCGCGGCCCTACCGCAAAATCCTTCACAGGCTGGTGTGGCGGGGCCACGTGGGCGCTAGTGTCGCCGAGGCTGACAGCCGCCAGAAAGCCCGCAGCCCCACAGGCTGTGGGGCCACGCGAGCGGCTGCCAAAGAGCTTTCCAACGAGGCACGGGTTTCCCTCCTGGCTCTTCGGGCGTGGGAGCTGTCACCACAGCCGCGGCCCTACCGGAAAATGCTTCGCCAGCTCGCGCTACGGCGCCACGTGGGCGCAGGCGGCGCCGAGGCTGACGGCCGCTGAAAGCCCGCAGCCCCACAGGCTGTGGGGCCACGCGAGCGGCTGCCAAAGAGCTTTCCAACGAGGCACAGCTTTCCCTCCTGGCTCTTCGGGCGTGGGAGCTGTCGCCAGAGCCGCGGCCGTACCGCAAAATGCTTCGCAGGCTGGCGCAGCGGCGCCACGTGGGCGCCGTTGGCGCCGAGGCAGACGGCCGCCGGAAAGCCCGCAGCCCCACGGGCTGTGGGGCCATGCGAGCGGCTGCCAAAGAGCTTTCCAACGAGGCACGGCTTTCCCTCCTGGCTCTTCGGGCGTGGGAGCTGTCGCCAGAGCCGCGGCCATACCGGAAAATGCTTCGCAGGCTGGCGTGGCGGCGCCACGTGGGCGCCGGTGTCGCCAAGGCTGACAGCCGCCGGAAAGCCCGCAGCCCCACAGGCTGTGGGGCCACGCGAGCGGCTGCCAAAGAGCTTTCCAACGAGGCACGGCTTTCCCTCCTGGCTCTTCGGGCGTGGGAGCTGTCGCCAGAGCCGCGGCCCTACCGGAAAATGCTTCGCAGGCTGGCGTGGCGGGGCCACGTGGGCGCCAGTGTCGCCGAGGCTGACGGCCGCCGTAAAGCCCGCAGCCCCACGTGCTGTGGAGCCACGCGAGCACCTGCCAAAGAGCTTTCCAATGAGGCACGGCTTTCCCTCCTGGCTCTTCGGGCATGGGAGCTGTCGACAGAGCCGCGGCCCTACTGGAAAATGCTTCGCAGGCTGGTGCGGCGGCGCCACGTGGGCGCCGGTGGCGCCGAGGCTGACGGCCGCCGGAAAGCCCGCAGCCCCACAGGCTGTGGGGCCACGCGAGCGGCTGCCAAAGAGCTTTCCAACGAGGCACGGCTTTCCCTCCTGGCTCTTCGGGCATGGGAGCTGTCGACAGAGCCGCGGCCATACCGGAAAATGCTTCACAGGCTGGCGCAGCGGTGCCACGTGGGCGCTGTTGGCGCCGAGGCAGATGGCCGTCGGAAAGCCCGCAGCCCCACGGGCTGTGGGGCCATGGGAGCGGCTGCCAAAGAGCTTTCCAACGAGGCACGGCTTTCACTCCTGGCTCTTCGGGCGTGGGAGCTGTCGCCAGAGCCGCGGCCCTACCGGAAAATGCTTCGCAGGCTGGCGTGGTGGGGCCACGTGGGCGCCGGTGTCGCGGAGGCTGACGGCCGCCGGAAAGGCCGCAGCGCCACGGGCTGTGGGGCCACACCAGCGGCTGCCAAAGAGCTTTCCAACGAGGCACGGCTTTCCCTCCTGGCTCTTCGGGCGTGGGAGCTGTCGCCAGAGCCGCGGCCCTACCGGAAAATGCTTCGCAGGCTGGCGCGGCGGCGCCAAGTGGGTGCCGGTGGCGCCAAGGCTGATGGCCGCCGGAAAGCCCGCAGCCCCACGGGCTGTGGGGCCACGCGAGCGGCTGCCAAATACCTTTCCAACGAGGCACGGCTTTCCCTCCTGGCTCTTCGGGCATGGGAGCTGTCGCCAGAGCCGCGGCCCTACCGGAAAATGCTTCGCAGGCTGGCGCGGCGGCGCCAAGTGGGTGCCGGTGGCGCCAAGGCTGATGGCCGCCGGAAAGCCCGCAGCCCCACGGGCTGTGGGGCCACGCGAGCGGCTGCCAAATAGCTTTCCAACGAGGCACGGCTTTCCCTCCTGGCTCTTCGGGCATGGGAGCTGTCGCCAGAGCCGCGGCCCTACTGGAAAATGCTTCGCAGGCTGGCGCGGCGGCGCCACGTGGGCGCCGGTGGCGCCGAGGCTGACGGCCGCCGGAAAGCCCGCAGCCCCACGGCCTGTGTGGCCACAGGAGCGGCTGCCAAAGAGCTTTCCAACAAGGCACGGCTTTCCCTCCTGGCTCTTCGGGCGTGAGAGCTGTCGCCACTGCCGCGACCCTACCGGAAAATGCTTCGCAGGCTAGCGCGGCAGCGCCACGTGGGCGCCAGTGTCGCCGAGTCTGACGGCCGCCGGAAAGCCCGCAGCGCCACGGGCTGTGGGGCCACGCCAGCGGCTGCCAAAGAGCTTTCCAACGAGGCACGGCTTTCCCTCCTGGCTCTTCGGCCGTGGGAGCTGTCGCCAGAGCCGCGGCCCTACCGGAAAATGCTTCGCAGGCTGGCGCGTCGGAGCCAAGTGGGTGCCGGTGGCGCCAAGGCTGACGGTCGCCGGAAAGCCCGCAGCCCCACGGGCTGTGGGGCCACACGAGCGGCTGCCAAAGAGCTTTCCAAGGAGGCACGGCTTTCCCTCCTGGCTCTTCGGGCGTGGGAGCTGTCGCCAGAGCCGCGGCCCTACCGGAAAATGCTTCGCAGGCTGGCGCGGCGGCGCCACGTGGGCGCCGGTGGCGCCGAGGCTGACGGCCGCCGGAAAGCCCGCAGCCCCACGGGCTGTGGGGCCACGCGAGCGGCTGCCAAAGAGCTTTCCAACGAGGCACGGCTTTCCCTCCTGGCTCTTCGGGCGTGGGAGCTGTCGCCACAGCCGCGGCCCTACCGGAAAATGCTTCGCAGGCTGGCGTGGCGGGGCCACGTGGGCGCCAGTGTCGCCGAGGCTGACAGCCGCCGGAAAGCCCGCAGCCCCACGTGCTGTGGGGCCACGCGAGCGGCTGCCAAAGAGCTTTCCAACGAGGCACGGCTTTCCCTCCTGGCTCTTCGGGCATGGGAGCTGTCGACAGAGCCGCGGCCCTACTGGAAAATGCTTCGCAGGCTGGCGCGGCGGCGCCACCTGGGCGCCGGTGGCGCCGAGTCTGACGGCCGCCAGAAAGCCCGCAGCCCCACGTGCTGTGGGGCCACGCGAGCGGCTGCCAAAGAGCTTTCCAACGAGGCACAGCTTTCCTTCCTGGCTCTTCGGGCGTGGGAGCTGTCGCCAGAGCCACGGCCCTACCGGAAAATGCTTCGCAGGCTGGCGTGGTGGGGCCACGTGGGCGCCGGTGTCGCCGAGGCTGACGGCTGCCGGAAAGCCCGCAGCCCCACAGGCTGTGGGGCCACGCGAGCGGCTGCCAAAGAGCTTTCCAACGAGGCACGGCTTTCCCTCCTGGCTCTTCGGTCGTGAGAGCTGTCGCCACTGCCGCGACCCTACCGCAAAATGCTTCGCAGGCTAGCGCGGCAGCGCCACGTGGGCGCCGGTGTCGCCGAGGCTGACGGCCGCCGGAAAGGCCGCAGCGCCACGGGCTGTGGGGCCACACCAGCGGCTGCCAAAGAGCTTTCCAACGAGGCACGGCTTTCCCTCCTGGCTCTTCGGGCGTGGGAGCTGTCGCCAGAGCCGCGGCCCTACCGGAAAATGCTTCGCAGGCTGGCGCGGCGGCGCCAAGTGGGTGCCGGTGGCGCCAAGGCTGATGGCCGCCGGAAAGCCCGCAGCCCCACGGGCTGTGGGGCCACGCGAGCGGCTGCCAAAGAGCTTTCCAACGAGGCACGGCTTTCCCTCCTGGCTCTTCGGGCATGGGAGCTGTCGCCAGAGCCGCGGCCCTACTGGAAAATGCTTCGCAGGCTGGCGCGGCGGCGCCACGTGGGCGCCGGTGGCGCCGAGGCTGACGGCCGCCGGAAAGCCCGCAGCCCCACGGCCTGTGTGGCCACAGGAGCGGCTGCCAAAGAGATTTCCAACGAGGCATGGCTTTCCCTCCTGGCTCTTCGGGCGTGAGAGCTGTCGCCACTGCCGCGACCCTACCGGAAAATGCTTCGCAGGCTAGCGCGGCAGCGCCACGTGGGCGCCAGTGTCGCCGAGTCTGACGGCCGCCGGAAAGCCCGCAGCGCCACGGGCTGTGGGGCCACACCAGCGGCTGCCAAAGAGCTTTCCAACGAGGCACGGCTTTCCCTCCTGGCTCTTCGGCCGTGGGAGCTGTCGCCAGAGCCGCGGCCCTACCGGAAAATGCTTCGCAGGCTGGCGCGTCGGAGCCAAGTGGGTGCCGGTGGCGCCAAGGCTGACGGCCGCCGGAAAGCCCGCAGCCCCACGGGCTGTGGGGCCACACGAGCGGCTGCCAAAGAGCTTTCCAAGGAGGCACGGCTTTCCCTCCTGGCTCTTCGGGCGTGGGAGCTGTCGCCAGAGCCGCGGCCCTACCGGAAAATGCTTCGCAGGCTGGCGCGGCGGCGCCACGTGGGCGCCGGTGGCGCCGAGGCTGACGGCCGCCGGAAAGCCCGCAGCCCCATGGGCTGTGGGGCCACGCGAGCGGCTGCCAAAGAGCTTTCCAACGAGGCACGGCTTTCCCTCCTGGCTCTTCGGGCGTGGGAGCTGTCGCCACAGCCGCGGCCCTACCGGAAAATGCTTCGCAGGCTGGCGTGGTGGGGCCAGGTGGGTGCCGTTGGCGCCGAGGCAGACGGCCGTCGGAAAGCCCGCAGCCCCACGGGCTGTGGGGCCACGCGAGCGGCTGCCAAAGAGCTTTCCAACGAGGCACGGCTTTCCCTCCTGGCTCTTCGGGCGTGGGAGCTGTCGCTAGAGCCGCGGCCCTACCGGAAAATGCTTCGCAGGCTGGCGTGGCGGGGCCACGTGGGCGCCAGTGTCGCCGAGGCTGACGGCCGCCGGAAAGCCCGCAGCCCCACGTGCTGTGGGGCCACACGAGCACCTGCCAAAGAGCTTTCCAACGAGGCACGGCTTTCCCTCCTGGCTCTTCGGCCGTGGGAGCTGTCGCCAGAGCCACGGCCCTACCGCAAAATGCTTCGCAGGCTGGCGCGTCGGCGGCAAGTGGGCGCCGGTGGCGTGGAGGCTGACGGTCGCCGGAAAGCCCGCAGCCCCATGGGCTGTGGGGGCCACACGAGCGGCTGCCAAAGAGCTTTCCAACGAGGCACGGCTTTCCCTCCTGGCTCTTCGGGCGTGGGAGCTGTCGCCAGAGCCGCGGCCCTACCGAAAAATGCTTCGCACGCTCGCGCGTCAACGTCACGTGGCCGCCGGTGGCGCCGAGGTTGACCGCCGCCGGAAAGCCCGCAGCCCCACGGGCTGTGGGGCCACGCGAGTGGCTGCCAAAGAGCTTTCCAACGAGTCACGGATTTCCTTCCTGGCTCTTCGGGCGTGGGAGCTGTCGCCAGAGCCGCGGCCCTACCGGAAAATGCTTCGCAGGCTGGCGTGGCGGGGCCACGTGGGCGCCAGTGTCGCCGAGGCTGACGGCCGCCGGAAAGCCCGCAGCCCCACGGGCTGTGGGGCCACGCGAGCGGCTGCCAAAGAGCTTTCCAACGAGGCACGGCTTTCCCTCCTGGCTCTTCGGGCATGGGAGCTGTCGCCAGAGACGCGGCCCTACTGGAAAATGCTTCGCAGGCTGGCGCAGCGGCGCCACGTGGGCGCCGGTGGCGTCGAGTCTGACGGCCGCCGCAAAGCCCGCAGCCCCACGGGCTGTGGGGCCACGGGAGCGGCTGCCAAAGAGCTTTCCAACGAGGCACAGCTTTCCCTCCTGGCTCTTTGGGCGTGGGAGCTGTCGCCAGAGCCGCGGCCCTACCGGAAAATGCTTCGCAGGCTGGCGCGTCGGCGCCACGTGGGCGCCGCTGGTGCTGAGGCTGACGGCCGCCGGAAAGCCCGCAGCCCCACAGGCTGTGGGGCCACTCGAGCGGCTGCCAAAGAGCTTTCCAACGAGGCACGGCTTTCCTTCCTGGCTCTTCGGGCATGGGAGCTGTCGCCAGAGCCGCGGCCCTACCGCAAAATCCTTCACAGGCTGGTGTGGCGGGGCCACGTGGGCGCTAGTGTCGCCGAGGCTGACAGCCGCCAGAAAGCCCGCAGCCCCACAGGCTGTGGGGCCACGCGAGCGGCTGCCAAAGAGCTTTCCAACGAGGCACGGGTTTCCCTCCTGGCTCTTCGGGCGTGGGAGCTGTCACCACAGCCGCGGCCCTACCGGAAAATGCTTCGCCAGCTCGCGCTACGGCGCCACGTGGGCGCAGGCGGCGCCGAGGCTGACGGCCGCTGAAAGCCCGCAGCCCCACAGGCTGTGGGGCCACGCGAGCGGCTGCCAAAGAGCTTTCCAACGAGGCACAGCTTTCCCTCCTGGCTCTTCGGGCGTGGGAGCTGTCGCCAGAGCCGCGGCCGTACCGCAAAATGCTTCGCAGGCTGGCGCAGCGGCGCCACGTGGGCGCCGTTGGCGCCGAGGCAGACGGCCGCCGGAAAGCCCGCAGCCCCACGGGCTGTGGGGCCATGCGAGCGGCTGCCAAAGAGCTTTCCAACGAGGCACGGCTTTCACTCCTGGCTCTTCGGGCGTGGGAGCTGTCGCCAGAGCCGCGGCCATACCGGAAAATGCTTCGCAGGCTGGCGTGGCGGCGCCACGTGGGCGCCGGTGTCGCCAAGGCTGACAGCCGCCGGAAAGCCCGCAGCCCCACAGGCTGTGGGGCCACGCGAGCGGCTGCCAAAGAGCTTTCCAACGAGGCACGGCTTTCCCTCCTGGCTCTTCGGGCGTGGGAGCTGTCGCCAGAGCCGCGGCCCTACCGGAAAATGCTTCGCAGGCTGGCGTGGCGGGGCCACGTGGGCGCCAGTGTCGCCGAGGCTGACGGCCGCCGTAAAGCCCGCAGCCCCACGTGCTGTGGAGCCACGCGAGCACCTGCCAAAGAGCTTTCCAATGAGGCACGGCTTTCCCTCCTGGCTCTTCGGGCATGGGAGCTGTCGACAGAGCCGCGGCCCTACTGGAAAATGCTTCGCAGGCTGGTGCGGCGGCGCCACGTGGGCGCCGGTGGCGCCGAGGCTGACGGCCGCCAGAAAGCCCGCAGCCCCACGGGCTGTGGGGCCACGCGAGCGGCTGCCAAAGAGCTTTCCAACGAGGCACGGCTTTCCTTCCTGGCTCTTCGGGCGTGGGAGCTGTCGCCAGAGCCGCGGCCCTACCGGAAAATGCTTCGCAGGCTGGCGTGGCGGGGCCACGTGGGCGCCAGTGTCGCCGAGGCTGACGGCCGCCGGAAAGCCCGCAGCCCCACAGGCTGTGGGGCCACGCGAGCGGCTGCCAAAGAGTTTTCCAATGAGGCACGGGTTTCCCTCCTGGCTCTTCGGGCGGGGGAGCTGTCGCCACAGCCGCGGCCCTACCGGAAAATGCTTCGCCAGCTCGCGCGACGGCGCCACGTGGGCGCCGGTGGCGCCGAGGCTGACGGCCGCTGAAAGCCCGCAGCCCCACAGGCTGTGGGGCCACGCGAGCGGCTGCCAAAGAGCTTTCCAACGAGGCACAGCTTTCCCTCCTGGCTCTTCGGGCGTGGGAGCTGTCGCCAGAGCCGCGGCCATACCGGAAAATGCTTCACAGGCTGGCGCAGCGGTGCCACGTGGGCGCTGTTGGCGCCGAGGCAGATGGCCGTCGGAAAGCCCGCAGCCCCACGGGCTGTGGGGCCATGGGAGCGGCTGCCAAAGAGCTTTCCAACGAGGCACGGCTTTCACTCCTGGCTCTTCGGGCGTGGGAGCTGTCGCCAGAGCCGCGGCCCTACCGGAAAATGCTTTGCAGGCTGGCGTGGCGGGGCCACGTGGGCGCCGGTGTCGCCGAGGCTGACAGCCGCCGCAAAGCCCGCAGCCCCACAGGCTGTGGGGCCACGCGAGCGGCTGCCAAAGAGCTTTCCAACGAGGCACGGCTTTCCCTCCTGGCTCTTCGGGCGTGGGAGTTGTCGCCAGAGCCGCGGCCCTACCGGAAAATGCTTCGCAGGCTGGCGTGGCGGGGCCACGTGGGCGCCAGTGCCGCCGAGGCTGACGGCCGCTGGAAAGCCCGCAGCCCCACGTGCTGTGGGGCCACGCGAGCACCTGCCAAAGAGCTTTCCAACGAGGCACGGCTTTCCCTCCTGGCTCTTCGGGCATGGGAGCTGTCGACAGAGCCGCGGCCCTACCGGAAAATGCTTCGCAGGCTGGTGCGGCGGCTCCACCTGTGCGCCGGTGGCGCCGAGTCTGACGGCCGCCAGAAAGCCCGCAGCCCCACAGGCTGTGGGGCCACGCGAGCGGCTGCCAAAGAGCTTTCCAACGAGGCACGGCTTTCCTTCCTGGCTCTTCGGGCGTGGGAGCTGTCGCCAGAGCCGCGGCCCTACCGGAAAATGCTTCGCAGGCTGGCGTGGTGGCGACACGTGGGCGCCGGTGTCGCCAGGCTGACGGCTGCCGGAAAGCCCGCAGCCCCACAGGCTGTGGGGCCACGCGAGCGGCTGCCAAAGAGCTTTCCAACGAGGCACGGCTTTCCCTCCTGGCTCTTCGGTCGTGAGAGCTGTCGCCACTGCCGCGACCCTACCGGAAAATGCTTCGCAGGCTAGCGCGGCAGCGCCACGTGGGCGCCGGTGTCGCCGAGGCTGACGGCCGCCGGAAAGGCCGCAGCGCCACGGGCTGTGGGGCCACACCAGCGGCTGCCAAAGAGCTTTCCAACGAGGCACGGCTTTCCCTCCTGGCTCTTCGGGCGTGGGAGCTGTCGCCAGAGCCGCGGCCCTACCGGAAAATGCTTCGCAGGCTGGCGCAGCGGCGCCAAGTGGGTGCCGGTGGCGCCAAGGCTGACGGCCGCCGGAAAGCCCGCAGCCCCACGGGCTGTGGGGCCACGCGAGCGGCTGCCAAATAGCTTTCCAACGAGGCACGGCTTTCCCTCCTGGCTCTTCGGGCATGGGAGCTGTCGACAGAGCCGCGGCCCTACTGGAAAATGCTTCGCAGGCTGGCGTGGTGGGGCCAGGTGGGCGCCGGTGTCGCCGAGGCTGACGGCCGCCGGAAAGCCCGCAGCGCCACGGGCTGTGGGGCCACGCGAGCGGCTGCCAAAGAGCTTTCCAACGAGGCACGGCTTTCCCTCCTGGCTCTTCGGGCGTGGGAGCTGTCACGAGAGCTGCGGCCCTACCGGAAAATGCTTCGCAGGCTGGCGCGGCGGCGCCACGTGGGCACCGGTGGCGTCGAATCTGACGGCCGCCGGAAAGCCCGCAGCCCCATGGGCTGTGGGGCCACGCGAGCGGCTGCCAAAGAGCTTTCCAACAAGGCACGGCTTTCCCTCCTGGCTCTTCGGGCGTGGGAGCTGTCGCCAGAGCCGCGGCCCTACCGGAAAATGCTTCGCAGGCTGGCGCGTCGGCGCCAAGTGGGTGCAGGTGGCGCCAAGGCTGACGGTCACCGGAAAGCCCGCAGCCCCACGGGCTGTGGGGCCACACGAGCGGCTGCCAAAGAGCTTTCCAAGGAGGCACGGCTTTCCCTCCTGGCTCTTCGGGCGTGGGAGCTGTCGCCAGAGCTGTGGCCCTACCGGAATATGCTTCACAGGCTGGCGTGGCGGGGCCACGTGGGCACCAGTGTCGCCGAGGCTGACGACCGCCGGAAAGCCCGCAGCCCCACGTGCTGTGGGGCCACGCGAGCGGCTGCCAAAGAGCTTTCCAACGAGGCACGGCTTTCCCTCCTGGCTCTTCGGGCATGGTAGCTGTCGACAGAGCCGCGGCCCTACTGGAAAATGCTTCGCAGGCTGGCGCGGCGGCGCCACGTGGGTGCCGGTGGCGCCGAGGCTGACGGCCGCCGGAAAGCCTGCAGCCCCACGGGCTGTGGGGCCACACGAGCGGCTGCCAAAGAGCTTTCCAACGAGGCACGGCTTTCCCTCCTGGCTCTTCGGGCGTGAGAGCTGTCGCCACTGCCGCGACCGTACCGGAAAATGCTTCGCAGGCTAGCGCGGCAGCGCCACGTGGGCGCCGGTGTCGCCGAGGCTGACGGCCGCCGGAAAGCCCGCAGCGCCACGGGCTGTGGGGCCACGCCAGCGGCTGCCAAAGAGCTTTCCAACGAGGCACGGATTTCCTTCCTGGCTCTTCGGGCGTGGGAGCTGTCGCCAGACCCCCGGCCCTACCGGAAAATGCTTCACAGGCTGGCGTGGCGGGGCCACATGGGCGCCAGTGTCGCCGAGTCTGACGGCCGCCGGAAAGCCCGCAGCCCCACGTGCTGTGGGGCCACGCGAGCGGCTGCCAAAGAGCTTTCCAACGAGGCACGGCTTTCCTTCCTGGCTCTTCGGGCGTGGGAGATGTTGCCAGAGCCGCGGCCCTACCGTAAAATGCTTCGCAGGCTGGCGTGGTGGGGCCACGTGGGCGCCAGTGTCGCCGAGGCTGACGGCCGCCGGAAAGCCCGCAGCCCCACAGGCTGTTGGGCCACGCGAGCGGCTGCCAAAGAGTTTTCCAACGAGTCATGGCTTTCCCTCCTGGCTCTTCGGGCGTGGGAGCTGTCGCCAGAGCTGTGGCCCTACTGGAAAATGCTTCGCAGGCTGGTGCAGTGGCACCACTTGGGCGCCGGTGGCGCCGAGGCTGACGGCCGCCGGAAAGCCCGCAGCCCCACAGGCCCTGGGGCCACGCGAGCAGCTGCCAAAGAGCTTTCCAACGAGGAACGGCTTTCCCTCCTGGCTCTTCGGGCGTGGGAGCTGTCTCCAGAGCCGCGACCCTACCGGAATATGCTTCGCAGGCTAGCGCGGCAGCGCCACGTGGGCGCCAGTGTCGCCGAGTCTGACGGCCGCCGGAAAGCCCGCAGCGCCACGGGCTGTGGGGCCACGCCAGCGGCTGCCAAAGAGCTTTCCAACGAGGCACGGCTTTCCCTCCTGGCTCTTCGGCCGTGGGAGCTGTCGCCAGAGCCGCGGCCCTACCGGAAAATGCTTCGCAGGCTGGCGCGTCGGAGCCAAGTGGGTGCCGGTGGCGCCAAGGCTGACGGTCGCCGGAAAGCCCGCAGCCCCACGGGCTGTGGGGCCACACGAGCGGCTGCCAAAGAGCTTTCCAAGGAGGCACGGCTTTCCCTCCTGGCTCTTCGGGCGTGGGAGCTGTCGCCAGAGCCGCGGCCCTACCGGAAAATGCTTCGCAGGCTGGCGCGGCGGCGCCACGTGGGCGCCGGTGGCGCCGAGGCTGACGGCCGCCGGAAAGCCCGCAGCCCCACGGGCTGTGGGGCCACGCGAGCGGCTGCCAAAGAGCTTTCCAACGAGGCACGGCTTTCCCTCCTGGCTCTTCGGGCGTGGGAGCTGTCGCCACAGCCGCGGCCCTACCGGAAAATGCTTCGCAGGCTGGCGTGGCGGGGCCACGTGGGCGCCAGTGTCGCCGAGGCTGACAGCCGCCGGAAAGCCCGCAGCCCCACGTGCTGTGGGGCCACGCGAGCGGCTGCCAAAGAGCTTTCCAACGAGGCACGGCTTTCCCTCCTGGCTCTTCGGGCATGGGAGCTGTCGACAGAGCCGCGGCCCTACTGGAAAATGCTTCGCAGGCTGGCGCGGCGGCGCCACCTGGGCGCCGGTGGCGCCGAGTCTGACGGCCGCCAGAAAGCCCGCAGCCCCACGTGCTGTGGGGCCACGCGAGCGGCTGCCAAAGAGCTTTCCAACGAGGCACAGCTTTCCTTCCTGGCTCTTCGGGCGTGGGAGCTGTCGCCAGAGCCACGGCCCTACCGGAAAATGCTTCGCAGGCTGGCGTGGTGGGGCCGCGTGGGCGCCGGTGTCGCCGAGGCTGACGGCTGCCGGAAAGCCCGCAGCCCCACAGGCTGTGGGGCCACGCGAGCGGCTGCCAAAGAGCTTTCCAACGAGGCACGGCTTTCCCTCCTGGCTCTTCGGTCGTGAGAGCTGTCGCCACTGCCGCGACCCTACCGCAAAATGCTTCGCAGGCTAGCGCGGCAGCGCCACGTGGGCGCCGGTGTCGCCGAGGCTGACGGCCGCCGGAAAGGCCGCAGCGCCACGGGCTGTGGGGCCACACCAGCGGCTGCCAAAGAGCTTTCCAACGAGGCACGGCTTTCCCTCCTGGCTCTTCGGGCGTGGGAGCTGTCGCCAGAGCCGCGGCCCTACCGGAAAATGCTTCGCAGGCTGGCGCGGCGGCGCCAAGTGGGTGCCGGTGGCGCCAAGGCTGATGGCCGCCGGAAAGCCCGCAGCCCCACGGGCTGTGAGGCCACGCGAGCGGCTGCCAAATACCTTTCCAACGAGGCACGGCTTTCCCTCCTGGCTCTTCGGGCATGGGAGCTGTCGCCAGAGCCGCGGCCCTACTGGAAAATGCTTCGCAGGCTGGCGCGGCGGCGCCACGTGGGCGCCGGTGGCGCCGAGGCTGACGGCCGCCGGAAAGCCCGCAGCCCCACGGCCTGTGTGGCCACAGGAGCGGCTGCCAAAGAGATTTCCAACGAGGCATGGCTTTCCCTCCTGGCTCTTCGGGCGTGAGAGCTGTCGCCACTGCCGCGACCCTACCGGAAAATGCTTCGCAGGCTAGCGCGGCAGCGCCACGTGGGCGCCAGTGTCGCCGAGTCTGACGGCCGCCGGAAAGCCCGCAGCGCCACGGGCTGTGGGGCCACACCAGCGGCTGCCAAAGAGCTTTCCAACGAGGCACGGCTTTCCCTCCTGGCTCTTCGGCCGTGGGAGCTGTCGCCAGAGCCGCGGCCCTACCGGAAAATGCTTCGCAGGCTGGCGCGTCGGAGCCAAGTGGGTGCCGGTGGCGCCAAGGCTGACGGCCGCCGGAAAGCCCGCAGCCCCACGGGCTGTGGGGCCACACGAGCGGCTGCCAAAGAGCTTTCCAAGGAGGCACGGCTTTCCCTCCTGGCTCTTCGGGCGTGGGAGCTGTCGCCAGAGCCGCGGCCCTACCGGAAAATGCTTCGCAGGCTGGCGCGGCGGCGCCACGTGGGCGCCGGTGGCGCCGAGGCTGACGGCCGCCGGAAAGCCCGCAGCCCCATGGGCTGTGGGGCCACGCGAGCGGCTGCCAAAGAGCTTTCCAACGAGGCACGGCTTTCCCTCCTGGCTCTTCGGGCGTGGGAGCTGTCGCCACAGCCGCGGCCCTACCGGAAAATGCTTCGCAGGCTGGCGTGGTGGGGCCAGGTGGGTGCCGTTGGCGCCGAGGCAGACGGCCGTCGGAAAGCCCGCAGCCCCACGGGCTGTGGGGCCACGCGAGCGGCTGCCAAAGAGCTTTCCAACGAGGCACGGCTTTCCCTCCTGGCTCTTCGGGCGTGGGAGCTGTCGCCAGAGCCGCGGCCCTACCGGAAAATGCTTCGCAGGCTGGCGTGGCGGGGCCACGTGGGCGCCAGTGTCGCCGAGGCTGACGGCCGCCGGAAAGCCCGCAGCCCCACGTGCTGTGGGGCCACACGAGCACCTGCCAAAGAGCTTTCCAACGAGGCACGGCTTTCCCTCCTGGCTCTTCGGCCGTGGGAGCTGTCGCCAGAGCCACGGCCCTACCGCAAAATGCTTCGCAGGCTGGCGCGTCGGCGGCAAGTGGGCGCCGGTGGCGTGGAGGCTGACGGTCGCCGGAAAGCCCGCAGCCCCATGGGCTGTGGGGCCACACGAGCGGCTGCCAAAGAGCTTTCCAACGAGGCACGGCTTTCCCTCCTGGCTCTTCGGGCGTGGGAGCTGTCGCCAGAGCCGCGGCCCTACCGAAAAATGCTTCGCACGCTCGCGCGTCAACGTCACGTGGCCGCCGGTGGCGCCGAGGTTGACCGCCGCCGGAAAGCCCGCAGCCCCACGGGCTGTGGGGCCACGCGAGTGGCTGCCAAAGAGCTTTCCAACGAGTCACGGATTTCCTTCCTGGCTCTTCGGGCGTGGGAGCTGTCGCCAGAGCCGCGGCCCTACCGGAAAATGCTTCGCAGGCTGGCGTGGCGGGGCCACGTGGGCGCCAGTGTCGCCGAGGCTGACGGCCGCCGGAAAGCCCGCAGCCCCACGGGCTGTGGGGCCACGCGAGCGGCTGCCAAAGAGCTTTCCAACGAGGCACGGCTTTCCCTCCTGGCTCTTCGGGCATGGGAGCTGTCGCCAGAGACGCGGCCCTACTGGAAAATGCTTCGCAGGCTGGCGCAGCGGCGCCACGTGGGCGCCGGTGGCGTCGAGTCTGACGGCCGCCGCAAAGCCCGCAGCCCCACGGGCTGTGGGGCCACGGGAGCGGCTGCCAAAGAGCTTTCCAACGAGGCACAGCTTTCCCTCCTGGCTCTTTGGGCGTGGGAGCTGTCGCCAGAGCCGCGGCCCTACCGGAAAATGCTTCGCAGGCTGGCGCGTCGGCGCCACGTGGGCGCCGCTGGTGCTGAGGCTGACGGCCGCCGGAAAGCCCGCAGCCCCACAGGCTGTGGGGCCACGCGAGCGGCTGCCAAAGAGCTTTCCAACGAGGCACGGCTTTCCTTCCTGGCTCTTCGGGCATGGGAGCTGTCACCACAGCCGCGGCCCTACCGGAAAATGCTTCGCCAGCTCGCGCTACGGCGCCACGTGGGCGCAGGCGGCGCCGAGGCTGACGGCCGCTGAAAGCCCGCAGCCCCACAGGCTGTGGGGCCACGCGAGCGGCTGCCAAAGAGCTTTCCAACGAGGCACAGCTTTCCCTCCTGGCTCTTCGGGCGTGGGAGCTGTCGCCAGAGCCGCGGCCGTACCGCAAAATGCTTCGCAGGCTGGCGCAGCGGCGCCACGTGGGCGCCGTTGGCGCCGAGGCAGACGGCCGCCGGAAAGCCCGCAGCCCCACGGGCTGTGGGGCCATGCGAGCGGCTGCCAAAGAGCTTTCCAACGAGGCACGGCTTTCACTCCTGGCTCTTCGGGCGTGGGAGCTGTCGCCAGAGCCGCGGCCATACCGGAAAATGCTTCGCAGGCTGGCGTGGCGGCGCCACGTGGGCGCCGGTGTCGCCAAGGCTGACAGCCGCCGGAAAGCCCGCAGCCCCACAGGCTGTGGGGCCACGCGAGCGGCTGCCAAAGAGCTTTCCAACGAGGCACGGCTTTCCCTCCTGGCTCTTCGGGCGTGGGAGCTGTCGCCAGAGCCGCGGCCCTACCGGAAAATGCTTCGCAGGCTGGCGTGGCGGGGCCACGTGGGCGCCAGTGTCGCCGAGGCTGACGGCCGCCGTAAAGCCCGCAGCCCCACGTGCTGTGGAGCCACGCGAGCACCTGCCAAAGAGCTTTCCAATGAGGCACGGCTTTCCCTCCTGGCTCTTCGGGCATGGGAGCTTTCGACAGAGCCGCGGCCCTACTGGAAAATGCTTCGCAGGCTGGTGCGGCGGCGCCACGTGGGCGCCGGTGGCGCCGAGGCTGACGGCCGCCAGAAAGCCCGCAGCCCCACGGGCTGTGGGGCCACGCGAGCGGCTGCCAAAGAGCTTTCCAACGAGGCACGGCTTTCCTTCCTGGCTCTTCGGGCGTGGGAGCTGTCGCCAGAGCCGCGGCCCTACCGGAAAATGCTTCGCAGGCTGGCGTGGCGGGGCCACGTGGGCGCCAGTGTCGCCGAGGCTGACGGCCGCCGGAAAGCCCGCAGCCCCACAGGCTGTGGGGCCACGCGAGCGGCTGCCAAAGAGTTTTCCAATGAGGCACGGGTTTCCCTCCTGGCTCTTCGGGCGGGGGAGCTGTCGCCACAGCCGCGGCCCTACCGGAAAATGCTTCGCCAGCTCGCGCGACGGCGCCACGTGGGCGCCGGTGGCGCCGAGGCTGACGGCCGCTGAAAGCCCGCAGCCCCACAGGTTGTGGGGCCACGCGAGCGGCTGCCAAAGAGCTTTCCAACGAGGCACAGCTTTCCCTCCTGGCTCTTCGGGCGTGGGAGCTGTCGCCAGAGCCGCGGCCATACCGGAAAATGCTTCACAGGCTGGCGCAGCGGTGCCACGTGGGCGCTGTTGGCGCCGAGGCAGATGGCCGTCGGAAAGCCCGCAGCCCCACGGGCTGTGGGGCCATGGGAGCGGCTGCCAAAGAGCTTTCCAACGAGGCACGGCTTTCACTCCTGGCTCTTCGGGCGTGGGAGCTGTCGCCAGAGCCGCGGCCCTACCGGAAAATGCTTTGCAGGCTGGCGTGGCGGGGCCACGTGGGCGCCGGTGTCGCCGAGGCTGACAGCCGCCGCAAAGCCCGCAGCCCCACAGGCTGTGGGGCCACGCGAGCGGCTGCCAAAGAGCTTTCCAACGAGGCACGGCTTTCCCTCCTGGCTCTTCGGGCGTGGGAGTTGTCGCCAGAGCCGCGGCCCTACCGGAAAATGCTTCGCAGGCTGGCGTGGCGGGGCCACGTGGGCGCCAGTGCCGCCGAGGCTGACGGCCGCTGGAAAGCCCGCAGCCCCACGTGCTGTGGGGCCACGCGAGCACCTGCCAAAGAGCTTTCCAACGAGGCACGGCTTTCCCTCCTGGCTCTTCGGGCATGGGAGCTGTCGACAGAGCCGCGGCCCTACCGGAAAATGCTTCGCAGGCTGGTGCGGCGGCTCCACCTGTGCGCCGGTGGCGCCGAGTCTGACGGCCGCCAGAAAGCCCGCAGCCCCACAGGCTGTGGGGCCACGCGAGCGGCTGCCAAAGAGCTTTCCAACGAGGCACGGCTTTCCTTCCTGGCTCTTCGGGCGTGGGAGCTGTCGCCAGAGCCGCGGCCCTACCGGAAAATGCTTCGCAGGCTGGCGTGGTGGCGACACGTGGGCGCCGGTGTCGCCAGGCTGACGGCTGCCGGAAAGCCCGCAGCCCCACAGGCTGTGGGGCCACGCGAGCGGCTGCCAAAGAGCTTTCCAACGAGGCACGGCTTTCCCTCCTGGCTCTTCGGGCGTGGGAGCTGTCGCCAGAGCCGCGGCCCTACCGGAAAATGCTTCGCAGGCTGGCGCAGCGGCGCCAAGTGGGTGCCGGTGGCGCCAAGGCTGACGGCCGCCGGAAAGCCCGCAGCCCCACGGGCTGTGGGGCCACGCGAGCGGCTGCCAAATAGCTTTCCAACGAGGCACGGCTTTCCCTCCTGGCTCTTCGGGCATGGGAGCTGTCGACAGAGCCGCGGCCCTACTGGAAAATGCTTCGCAGGCTGGCGTGGTGGGGCCAGGTGGGCGCCGGTGTCGCCGAGGCTGACGGCCGCCGGAAAGCCCGCAGCGCCACGGGCTGTGGGGCCACGCGAGCGGCTGCCAAAGAGCTTTCCAACGAGGCACGGCTTTCCCTCCTGGCTCTTCGGGCGTGGGAGCTGTCACGAGAGCTGCGGCCCTACCGGAAAATGCTTCGCAGGCTGGCGCGGCGGCGCCACGTGGGCACCGGTGGCGTCGAATCTGACGGCCGCCGGAAAGCCCGCAGCCCCATGGGCTGTGGGGCCACGCGAGCGGCTGCCAAAGAGCTTTCCAACAAGGCACGGCTTTCCCTCCTGGCTCTTCGGGCGTGGGAGCTGTCGCCAGAGCCGCGGCCCTACCGGAAAATGCTTCGCAGGCTGGCGCGTCGGCGCCAAGTGGGTGCAGGTGGCGCCAAGGCTGACGGTCACCGGAAAGCCCGCAGCCCCACGGGCTGTGGGGCCACACGAGCGGCTGCCAAAGAGCTTTCCAAGGAGGCACGGCTTTCCCTCCTGGCTCTTCGGGCGTGGGAGCTGTCGCCAGAGCTGTGGCCCTACCGGAATATGCTTCACAGGCTGGCGTGGCGGGGCCACGTGGGCACCAGTGTCGCCGAGGCTGACGACCGCCGGAAAGCCCGCAGCCCCACGTGCTGTGGGGCCACGCGAGCGGCTGCCAAAGAGCTTTCCAACGAGGCACGGCTTTCCCTCCTGGCTCTTCGGGCATGGTAGCTGTCGACAGAGCCGCGGCCCTACTGGAAAATGCTTCGCAGGCTGGCGCGGCGGCGCCACGTGGGTGCCGGTGGCGCCGAGGCTGACGGCCGCCGGAAAGCCTGCAGCCCCACGGGCTGTGGGGCCACACGAGCGGCTGCCAAAGAGCTTTCCAACGAGGCACGGCTTTCCCTCCTGGCTCTTCGGGCGTGAGAGCTGTCGCCACTGCCGCGACCGTACCGGAAAATGCTTCGCAGGCTAGCGCGGCAGCGCCACGTGGGCGCCGGTGTCGCCGAGGCTGACGGCCGCCGGAAAGCCCGCAGCGCCACGGGCTGTGGGGCCACGCCAGCGGCTGCCAAAGAGCTTTCCAACGAGGCACGGATTTCCTTCCTGGCTCTTCGGGCGTGGGAGCTGTCGCCAGACCCCCGGCCCTACCGGAAAATGCTTCACAGGCTGGCGTGGCGGGGCCACATGGGCGCCAGTGTCGCCGAGTCTGACGGCCGCCGGAAAGCCCGCAGCCCCACGTGCTGTGGGGCCACGCGAGCGGCTGCCAAAGAGCTTTCCAACGAGGCACGGCTTTCCTTCCTGGCTCTTCGGGCGTGGGAGATGTTGCCAGAGCCGCGGCCCTACCGTAAAATGCTTCGCAGGCTGGCGTGGTGGGGCCACGTGGGCGCCAGTGTCGCCGAGGCTGACGGCCGCCGGAAAGCCCGCAGCCCCACAGGCTGTTGGGCCACGCGAGCGGCTGCCAAAGAGTTTTCCAACGAGTCATGGCTTTCCCTCCTGGCTCTTCGGGCGTGGGAGCTGTCGCCAGAGCTGTGGCCCTACTGGAAAATGCTTCGCAGGCTGGTGCAGTGGCACCACTTGGGCGCCGGTGGCGCCGAGGCTGACGGCCGCCGGAAAGCCCGCAGCCCCACAGGCCCTGGGGCCACGCGAGCAGCTGCCAAAGAGCTTTCCAACGAGGAACGGCTTTCCCTCCTGGCTCTTCGGGCGTGGGAGCTGTCTCCAGAGCCGCGACCCTACCGGAATATGCTTCGCAGGCTGGCGCGGCGACGCCACGTGGGCGCCGGTGGCACCGAGGCTTACGGCCACCGGAAAACCCGCAGCCCCACGGGCTGTGGGGCCACGCGAGCGGCTGCCAAAGAGCTTTCCAATGAGGCACGGCTTTCCCTCCTGGCTCTTCGGGTGTGGGAGCTGTCGCCAGAGCCGCGGCCCTACCGGAAAATGCTTCGCAGGCTGGCGCGGTGGCACCACATGGGCGCCGGTGGCGCCGAAGCTGACGGCCGCCGGAAAGCCCGCAGCCCCACGGGTTGTGGGACCACGCGAGCGGCTGCCAAAGAGCTTTCCAACGAGGCATGGCTTTCCCTCCTGGCTCTTCGGGAATGGGAGCTGTCGCCAGAGCCGCGGCCCTACCGGAAAATGCTTCGCAGGCTGGCGCGGCGACGCCACGTGGGCGCCGGTGGCGCGGAGGCTGACGGCCACCGGAAAGCCCGCAGCCCCACGGGCTGTGGGGCCACGCGAGCGGCTGCCAAAGATCTTTCCAAGGAGGCACGGCTTTCCCTCCTGGCTCTTCGGGCGTGGGAGCTGTCGCCAGAGCCGCGGCCCTACCGGAAAATGCTTCGCAGGCTGGCGTGGCGGGGCCACGTGGGCGCCAGTGTCGCCGAGGCTGACGGCCGCCGGAAAGCCCGCAGCCCCACAGGCTGTGGGGCCACGCGAGCGGCTGCCAAAGAGTTTTCCAATGAGGCACGGGTTTCCCTCCTGGCTCTTCGGGCGGGGGAGCTGTCGCCACAGCCGCGGCCCTACCGGAAAATGCTTCGCCAGCTCGCGCGACGGCGCCACGTGGGCGCCGGTGGCGCCGAGGCTGACGGCCGCTGAAAGCCCGCAGCCCCACAGGCTGTGGGGCCACGCGAGCGGCTGCCAAAGAGCTTTCCAACGAGGCACAGCTTTCCCTCCTGGCTCTTCGGGCGTGGGAGCTGTCGCCAGAGCCGCGGCCATACCGGAAAATGCTTCACAGGCTGGCGCAGCGGTGCCACGTGGGCGCTGTTGGCGCCGAGGCAGATGGCCGTCGGAAAGCCCGCAGCCCCACGGGCTGTGGGGCCATGGGAGCGGCTGCCAAAGAGCTTTCCAAGGAGGCACGGCTTTCCCTCCTGGCTCTTCGGGCGTGGGAGCTGTCGCCAGAGCCGCGGCCCTACCGGAAAATGCTTTGCAGGCTGGCGTGGCGGGGCCACGTGGGCGCCGGTGTCGCCGAGGCTGACAGCCGCCGCAAAGCCCGCAGCCCCACAGGCTGTGGGGCCACGCGAGCGGCTGCCAAAGAGCTTTCCAACGAGGCACGGCTTTCCCTCCTGGCTCTTCGGGCGTGGGAGTTGTCGCCAGAGCCGCGGCCCTACCGGAAAATGCTTCGCAGGCTGGCGTGGCGGGGCCACGTGGGCGCCAGTGCCGCCGAGGCTGACGGCCGCTGGAAAGCCCGCAGCCCCACGTGCTGTGGGGCCACGCGAGCACCTGCCAAAGAGCTTTCCAACGAGGCACGGCTTTCCCTCCTGGCTCTTCGGGCATGGGAGCTGTCGACAGAGCCGCGGCCCTACCGGAAAATGCTTCGCAGGCTGGTGCGGCGGCTCCACCTGTGCGCCGGTGGCGCCGAGTCTGACGGCCGCCAGAAAGCCCGCAGCCCCACAGGCTGTGGGGCCACGCGAGCGGCTGCCAAAGAGCTTTCCAACGAGGCACGGCTTTCCTTCCTGGCTCTTCGGGCGTGGGAGCTGTCGCCAGAGCCGCGGCCCTACCGGAAAATGCTTCGCAGGCTGGCGTGGTGGCGACACGTGGGCGCCGGTGTCGCCAGGCTGACGGCTGCCGGAAAGCCCGCAGCCCCACAGGCTGTGGGGCCACGCGAGCGGCTGCCAAAGAGCTTTCCAACGAGGCACGGCTTTCCCTCCTGGCTCTTCGGTCGTGAGAGCTGTCGCCACTGCCGCGACCCTACCGGAAAATGCTTCGCAGGCTAGCGCGGCAGCGCCACGTGGGCGCCGGTGTCGCCGAGGCTGACGGCCGCCGGAAAGGCCGCAGCGCCACGGGCTGTGGGGCCACACGAGCGGCTGCCAAAGAGCTTTCCAACGAGGCACGGCTTTCCCTCCTGGCTCTTCGGGCGTGGGAGCTGTCGCCAGAGCCGCGGCCCTACCGGAAAATGCTTCGCAGGCTGGCGCAGCGGCGCCAAGTGGGTGCCGGTGGCGCCAAGGCTGACGGCCGCCGGAAAGCCCGCAGCCCCACGGGCTGTGGGGCCACGCGAGCGGCTGCCAAATAGCTTTCCAACGAGGCACGGCTTTCCCTCCTGGCTCTTCGGGCATGGGAGCTGTCGACAGAGCCGCGGCCCTACTGGAAAATGCTTCGCAGGCTGGCGTGGTGGGGCCAGGTGGGCGCCGGTGTCGCCGAGGCTGACGGCCGCCGGAAAGCCCGCAGCGCCACGGGCTGTGGGGCCACGCGAGCGGCTGCCAAAGAGCTTTCCAACGAGGCACGGCTTTCCCTCCTGGCTCTTCGGGCGTGGGAGCTGTCACGAGAGCTGCGGCCCTACCGGAAAATGCTTCTCAGGCTGGCGCGGCGGCGCCACGTGGGCACCGGTGGCGTCGAATCTGACGGCCGCCGGAAAGCCCGCAGCCCCATGGGCTGTGGGGCCACGCGAGCGGCTGCCAAAGAGCTTTCCAACAAGGCACGGCTTTCCCTCCTGGCTCTTCGGGCGTGGGAGCTGTCGCCAGAGCCGCGGCCCTACCGGAAAATGCTTCGCAGGCTGGCGCGTCGGCGCCAAGTGGGTGCAGGTGGCGCCAAGGCTGACGGTCACCGGAAAGCCCGCAGCCCCACGGGCTGTGGGGCCACACGAGCGGCTGCCAAAGAGCTTTCCAAGGAGGCACGGCTTTCCCTCCTGGCTCTTCGGGCGTGGGAGCTGTCGCCAGAGCTGTGGCCCTACCGGAATATGCTTCACAGGCTGGCGTGGCGGGGCCACGTTGGCACCAGTGTCGCCGAGGCTGACGACCGCCGGAAAGCCCGCAGCCCCACGTGCTGTGGGGCCACGCGAGCGGCTGCCAAAGAGCTTTCCAACGAGGCACGGCTTTCCCTCCTGGCTCTTCGGGCATGGTAGCTGTCGACAGAGCCGCGGCCCTACTGGAAAATGCTTCGCAGGCTGGCGCGGCGGCGCCACGTGGGTGCCGGTGGCGCCGAGGCTGACGGCCGCCGGAAAGCCTGCAGCCCCACGGGCTGTGGGGCCACACGAGCGGCTGCCAAAGAGCTTTCCAACGAGGCACGGCTTTCCCTCCTGGCTCTTCGGGCGTGAGAGCTGTCGCCACTGCCGCGACCGTACCGGAAAATGCTTCGCAGGCTAGCGCGGCAGCGCCACGTGGGCGCCGGTGTCGCCGAGGCTGACGGCCGCCGGAAAGCCCGCAGCGCCACGGGCTGTGGGGCCACGCCAGCGGCTGCCAAAGAGCTTTCCAACGAGGCACGGATTTCCTTCCTGGCTCTTCGGGCGTGGGAGCTGTCGCCAGACCCCCGGCCCTACCGGAAAATGCTTCACAGGCTGGCGTGGCGGGGCCACATGGGCGCCAGTGTCGCCGAGTCTGACGGCCGCCGGAAAGCCCGCAGCCCCACGTGCTGTGGGGCCACGCGAGCGGCTGCCAAAGAGCTTTCCAACGAGGCACGGCTTTCCTTCCTGGCTCTTCGGGCGTGGGAGATGTTGCCAGAGCCGCGGCCCTACCGTAAAATGCTTCGCAGGCTGGCGTGGTGGGGCCACGTGGGCGCCAGTGTCGCCGAGGCTGACGGCCGCCGGAAAGCCCGCAGCCCCACAGGCTGTTGGGCCACGCGAGCGGCTGCCAAAGAGTTTTCCAACGAGTCATGGCTTTCCCTCCTGGCTCTTCGGGCGTGGGAGCTGTCGCCAGAGCTGTGGCCCTACTGGAAAATGCTTCGCAGGCTGGTGCAGTGGCACCACTTGGGCGCCGGTGGCGCCGAGGCTGACGGCCGCCGGAAAGCCCGCAGCCCCACAGGCCCTGGGGCCACGCGAGCAGCTGCCAAAGAGCTTTCCAACGAGGAACGGCTTTCCCTCCTGGCTCTTCGGGCGTGGGAGCTGTCTCCAGAGCCGCGACCCTACCGGAATATGCTTCGCAGGCTGGCGCGGCGACGCCACGTGGGCGCCGGTGGCACCGAGGCTTACGGCCACCGGAAAACCCGCAGCCCCACGGGCTGTGGGGCCACGCGAGCGGCTGCCAAAGAGCTTTCCAATGAGGCACGGCTTTCCCTCCTGGCTCTTCGGGTGTGGGAGCTGTCGCCAGAGCCGCGGCCCTACCGGAAAATGCTTCGCAGGCTGGCGCGGTGGCACCACATGGGCGCCGGTGGCGCCGAAGCTGACGGCCGCCGGAAAGCCCGCAGCCCCACGGGTTGTGGGGCCACGCGAGCGGCTGCCAAAGAGCTTTCCAAGGAGGCACGGCTTTCCCTCCTGGCTCTTCGGGCGTGGGAGCTGTCCCCAGAGTCGCGGCCCTATCGGAAAATGCTTCACAGGATGGTTTGTCGGCGCCACGTGGGCGCCGGTGGCGCCGAGGCTGACGGCCGCCAGAAAGCCCGCAGCCCCACGGGCTGTGGGACCACGCGAGCGGCTGCCAAAGATCTTTCCAATGAGGCACGGCTTTCCCTCCTGGCTCTTCGGGCGTGGGAGCAGTCGCCAGAGCCGCGGCCCCACTCGAAAATGCTTCGCAGGCTGGCACTGCGGCGCCACGTGGTCGCCGGTGGCGCCGAGGCTGACGGCCGATGGAAAGCCCGCAGCCCCACGGGCTGTGGGGCCACGCCAGCGGCTGCCAAAGAGCTTTCCAACGAGGCACGGCTTTCCCTCCTGGCTCTTCGGGCGTGGGAGCTGTCGCCAGAGCCGCGGCCCTATCGGAAAATGCTTAACAGGATGGTTTGGCGGCGCCACGTGGGCGCCGGTGGCGCTGAGGCTGACGGCCGCCGGAAAGCTCGCAGCCCCACAGGCTGTGGGGCCACGCGAGCGGCTGCCAAAGAGCTTTCCAAGGAGGCACGGCTTTCTCTCCTGGCTCTTCGGACGTGGGAGCTGTCGCCAGAGCCGCGGCCCTACCGGAAAATGCTTCGCAGCCTGGCGCCGCGGCGCCACGTGGGCGCCAGTGGAACCGAGGCTGACGGGCGCCAGAAAGGCCGCAGACCCACGGGCTGTGGGGCCACGCGAGCTTCTGCTAAAGAGCTTTCCAATGAGGCACGGCTTTCCCTCCTTGCTCTTCGGCCGTGGGAGCTGTCGCCGGAGCCGCGGCCCTACCGGAAAATGCTTCGCAGGCTACTGTGGTGGCGCCACGTGGGCGCCGGTGTCGCCGACGCTGACGGCCGTCGGAAAGCCCGCAGCCCCACGGGCTGTGGGACCACGCGAGCGGCTGCCAAAGAGCTTTCCAACAAGGCACGGCTTTCCCTCCTGGCTCCTCGGGCGTGGGAGCTGTCGCCAGAGCTGCGGCCCTACCGGAAAATGCTTCGCAGGCTGGCGCGGCGGCGCCACGTGGGCGCCGGTGTCGCCGAGGCTGACGGCCGCCGGAAAGCCCGCAGCCCCACGGGCTGTGGGGCCACGCGAGCGGCTGCCAAAGAGCTTTCCAACGAGGCACGGCTTTCACTTCTGGCTCTTCGGCCGTGGGAGCTGTCAGCGGAGCCGCGGCCCTAACGGGAAATGCTTCGCAGGCTAGCGTGTTGGCGCCACGTGGGCGCCGGTGTCGCCGAGGCTGTACGGCCGCCGGATATCCCGCAGCCCCACAGGCTGTGGGGCCAAGCCAGCGGCTGCGAAAGAGCTTTCCAACGAGGCACGGCTTTCCCTCCTGGCTCTTCGGCCGTGGGATCTGTCGCCAGAGCCGCGGCCCTACCGGAAAATGCTTCGCAGCCTCGTGCGGCGGCGCCACGTGGGCGCCGGTGTCGCCGAGGCTGACGGCCGCCGGAAAGCCCGCAGCCCCACAGGCTGTGGGGCCACGCGAGCGGCTGCCAAAGAGCTTTCCAACGAGGCACGGCTTTCCCTCCTGGCTCTTCGGGCGTGGGAGCTGTCGCCAGAGCCGCGGCCCTACCGCAAAATGCTTCGCAGGCTGACGCGGCGGCGCCACGTGGGCGCTGGTGGTGCCGAGGCTGACGGCCGCCGGAAAGCCCGCAGCCCCACGGGGTGTGGGGCCACGCGAGCGGCTGCCAAAGTGCTTTCCAACGAGGCACGGCTTTCCCTCCTGGCTCTTCGGGCGTGGGAGCTGTCGCCAGAGCCGCGGCCCTACCGGAAAATGCTTCGCAGGCTGGCGTGGCGGCGCCACGTGGGCGCCGGTGGCGCCGAGGCTGACGGCCGCCAGAAAGCCTGCAGCCCCACGGGCTGTGGGGCCACGCGAGCGGCTGCCAAAGAGCTTTCCAACGAGGCACGGCTTTCCCTCCTGGCTCTTTGGGCGTGGGAGCTGTCGCCAGAGCCGCGGCCCTACCGGAAAATGCTTCGCAGGCTGACGCGGCGGCGCCACGTGGGCGCTGCTGGCGCCGAGGCTGACGGCCGCCGGAAAGCCTGCAGCCCCACAGGGTGTGGGGCCACGCGAGCGGCTGCCAAAGAGCTTTCCAACGAGGCACGGCTTTCCCTCCTGGCTCTTCGGGCGTGGGAGCTGTGGCCAGAGCCGCGGCCCTACCGGAAAATGCTTCGCAGGCTGGCGCGGCGGCGCCACATGGGCGCCGGTGGCGCTGAGGCTGACGGCCGCCAGAAAGCCTGCAGCCCCACGGGCTGTGGGGCCACGCGAGCGGCTGCCAAAGAGCTTTCCAACGAGGCACGGCTTTCCCTCCTGGCTCTTTGGGCGTGGGAGCTGTCGCCAGAGCCGCGGCCCTACCGCAAATAGCTTCGCAGGCTGGCGCGGCGGCGCCACGTGGGCGCCGGTGGCGCCGAGGCTGACGGCCGCCAGAAAGCCTGCAGCCCCACGGGCTCTGGGGCCACGTGAGCGGCTGCCAAAGAGCTTTCCAACGAGGCACGGCTTTCCCTCCTGGCTCTTCGGGCGTGGGAGCTGTCGCCAGAGCCGTGGCCCTACCGGAAAATGCTTCGCAGGCTGACGTGGCGGCGCCACGTGGGCGCTGGTGGCGCCGAGGCTGACGGCCGCCGGAAAGCCCGCAGCCCCACAGGCTGTGGGGCCACGCGAGCGGCTGCCAAAGAGCTTTCCAACGAGGCACGGCTTTCCCTCCTGGCTCTTCGGGCGTGGGAGCTGTGGCCAGAGCCGCGGCCCTACCGGAAAATGCTTCGCAGGCTGGTGCGGCGGCGCCACGTGGGCACCGGTGGCGCCGAGGCTGACGGCCGCCAGAAAGCCTGCAGCCCCACGGGCTGTGGGGCCACGCGAGCGGCTGCCAAAGAGCTTTCCAACGAGGCACGGCTTTCCCTCCTGGCTCTTCGGGCGTGGGAGCTGTGGCCAGAGCCGCGGCCCTACCGGAAAATGCTTCGCAGGCTGGCGTAGCGGCGCCACGTGTGCGCTGGTGTCGGCAAGGCTGACGGCCGACGGAAAGCCCGCAGCCCCACGGGCTGTGGGGCCACGCGAGCGGCTGCCAAAGAGCTTTCCAACGAGGCACGGCTTTCCCTCCTGGCTCTTCGGGCGTGGGAGCTGTCGCCAGAGCCGCGGCCCTACCGGAAAATGCTTTGCAGGCTGGCGCGGGGGCGCCACGTGGGCGCCGGTGGCACCGAGGCTGACGGCCGCCAGAAAGCCTGCAGCCCCACGGGCTCTGGGGCCACGCGAGCGGCTGCCAAAGAGCTTTCCAACGAGGCACGGCTTTCTCTCCTGGCTCTTCGGGCGTGGGAGCTGTCGCCAGAGCCGCGGCCCTACCGGAAAATGCTTCGCAGGCTGGCGCGGCGGCGTCACGTGGGCGCCGGTGGCGCCGAGGCTGACGGCCGCCGGAAAGCCCGCAGCCCTACGGGCTGTGGGGCCACGCGAGCGGCTGCCAAAGAGCTTTCCAACGAGGCACGGCTTTCCCTCCTGGCTCTTCGGGCGTGGGAGCTGTCGACAGAGCCGCGGCCCTACCGGAAAATGCTTCGCAGGCTGGCGTGGTGGCGACACGTGGGCGCCGGTGGCGCCGAGGCTGACGGCCGCCGGAAAGCCCGCAGCCCCACGGGCTGTGGGGCCACGCGAGCGGCTGCCAAAGAGCTTTCCAACGAGGCACGGCTTTCCCTCCTGGCTCTTTGGGCGTTGGAGCTGTCGCCAGAGCCGCGGCCCTACCGCAAAATGCTTCGCAGGCTGACGCGGCGGCGCCACGTGGGCGCCGGTGGTGCCGAGGCTGACGGCCACCGGAAAGCCCGCAGCCCCACGGGCTGTGGGGCCACGCGAGCGGCTGCCAAAGAGCTTTCCAACGAGGCACGGCTTTCCCTCCTGGCTCTTCGGGCGTGGGAGCTGTCGCCAGAGCCGCGGCCCTACCGGAAAATGCTTCGCAGGCTGGCGCGGCGGCGCCACGTGGGCGCCGGTGGCGCCGAGGCTGACGGCCGCCAGAAAGCCTGCAGCCCCACGGGCTGTGGGGCCACGCGAGCGGCTGCCAAAGAGCTTTCCAACGAGGCACGGCTTTCCCTCCTGGCTCTTCGGGCGTGGGAGCTGTCGCCAGAGCCGCGGCCCTACCGGAAAATGTTTCGCAGGCTGGCGCGGCGGCGCCATGTGGGCGCCGGTGGCGACGAGGCTGACGGCCGCCGGAAAGCCCGCAGCCCCACGGGCTGTGGGGCCACGCGAGCGGCTGCCAAAGAGCTTTCCAACGAGGCACGGCTTTCCCTCCTGGCTCTTCAGGCGTGGGAGCTGTCGCCAGAGCCGCGGCCCTACCGGAAAATGCTTTGCAGGCTGGCGCAGCGGCGCCACGTGGGCGCCGGTGGCGCCGAGGCTGACGGCCGCCAGAAAGCCTGCAGCCCCACGGGCTCTGGGGCCACGCGAGCGGGTGCCAAAGAGCTTTCCAACGAGGCACGGCTTTCCCTCCTGGCTCTTCGGGCGTGGGAGCTGTCGCCAGAGCCGCGGCCCTACCGGAAAATGCTTCGCAGGCTGGCGCGGCGGCGTCACGTGGGCGCCGGTGGCGCCGAGGCTGACGGCCGCCGGAAAGCCCGCAGCCCCACGGGCTGTGGGGCCACGCGAGCGGCTGCCAAAGAGCTTTCCAACGAGGCACGGCTTTCCCTCCTGGCTCTTTGGGCGTTGGAGCTGTCGCCAGAGCCGCGGCCCTACCGCAAATAGCTTCGCAGGCTGGCGCGGCGGCGCCACGTGGGCGCCGGTGGCGCCGAGGCTGACGGCCGCCAGAAAGCCTGCAGACCCACGGGGTGTGGGGCCAGGCGAGCGGCTGCCAAAGAGCTTTCCAACGAGGCACGGCTTTCCCTCCTGGCTCTTCGGGCGTGGGAGCTGTCGCCAGAGCCGCGGCCCTACCGCAAAATGCTTCGCAGGCTGGCGCGTCGGCGCCAAGTGGGTGCCGGTGGCGCCGAGGCTGACGGCCGCCAGAAAGCCTGCAGCCCCACGGGCTGTGGGGCCACGTGAGCGGCTGCCAAAGAGCTTTCCAACGAGGCACGGCTTTCCCTCCTGGCTCTTCGGGCGTGGGAGCTGTCGCCAGAGCCACGGCCCTACCGGAAAATGCTTCGCAGGCTGGCGCGGCGGCGCCACGTGGGCGCTGGTGGCGCCGAGGCTGACGGCCGCCAGAAAGCCTGCAGACCCACGGGCTGTGGGTCCACGCGAGCGGCTGCCAAAGAGCTTTCCAACGAGGCACGGCTTTCCCTCCTGGCTCTTTGGGCGTGGGAGTTGTCGCCAGAGCCGCGGCCCTACCGGAAAATGCTTCGCAGGCTGACGCGGCGGCGCCACGTGGGCGCTGCTGGCGCCGAGGCTGACGGCCGCGGGAAAGCCTGCAGCCCCACGGGCTGTGGGGCCACGCGAGCGGCTGCCAAAGAGCTTTCCAACGAGGCACGGCTGTCCCTCCTGGCTCTTCGGGCGTGGGAGCTGTGGCCAGAGCCGCGGCCCTACCGGAAAATGCTTCGCAGGCTGGCGCGGCGGCGCCACGTGGGCGCCGGTGGCGCCGAGGCTGACGGCCGCGGGAAAGCCTGCAGCCCCACGGGCTGTGGGGCCACGCGAGCGGCTGCCAAAGAGCTTTCCAACGAGGCACGGCTTTCCCTCCTGGCTCTTCAGGCGTGGGAGCTGTCGCCAGAGCCGCGGCCGTACCGGAAAATGCTTCGCAGGCTGGCGCGGCGGCGCCACGTGGGCGCCGGTGGCGCCGAGGCTGACGGCCGCCGGAAAGCCTGCAGACCCACGGGTTGTGGGGCCACGCGAGCGGCTGCCAAAGAGCTTTCCAACGAGGCACGGCTTTCCCTCCTGGCTCTTCGGGCGTGGGAGCTGTCGCCAGAGCCGCGGCCCTACCGGAAAATGCTTCGCAGGCTGGCGCGTCGGCGCCAAGTGGGTGCCGGTGGCGCCGAGGCTGACGGCCGCCAGAAAGCCTGCAGCCCCACGGGGTGTGGGGCCACGCGAGCGGCTGCCAAAGAGCTTTCCAACGAGGCACGGCTTTCCCTCCTGGCTCTTCAGGCGTGGGAGCTGTCGCCAGAGCCGCGGCCCTACCGGAAAATGCTTTGCAGGCTGGCGCAGCGGCGCCACGTGGGCGCCGGTGTCGCCGAGGCTGACGGCCGCCAGAAAGCCTGCAGCCCCACGGGCTCTGGGGCCACGCGAGCGGGTGCCAAAGAGCTTTCCAACGAGGCACGGCTTTCCCTCCTGGCTCTTCGGGCGTGGGAGCTGTCGCCAGAGCCGCGGCCCTACCGGAAAATGCTTCGCAGGCTGGCGCGGCGCCGTCACGTGGGCGCCGGTGGCGCCGAGGCTGACGGCCGACGGAAAGCCCGCAGCCGTACGGGCTGTGGGGCCACGCGAGCGGCTGCCAAAGAGCTTTCCAACGAGGCACGGCTTTCCCTCCTGGCTCTTCGGGCGTGGGAGCTGTCGCCACAGCCGCGGCCCTACCGGAAAATGCTTCGCAGGCTGGCGCGGCGGCGCCACGTGGGCGCCGGTGGCGCCGAGGCTGACGGCCGCGGGAAAGCCTGCAGCCCCACGGGCTGTGGGGCCACGCGAGCGGCTGCCAAAGAGCTTTCCAACGAGGCACGGCTTTCCCTCCTGGCTCTTCGGGCGTGGGAGCTGTCGCCAGAGCCGCGGCCCTACCGGAAAATGCTTCGCAGGCTGACGCGGCGGCGCCACGTGGGCGCTGGTGGCACCGAGGCTGACGGCTGCCGGAAAGCCTGCAGCCCCACGGGCTGTGGGGCCACGCGAGCGGCTGCCAAAGAGCTTTCCAACGAGGCACGGCTTTCCCTCCTGGCTCTTCGGGCGTGGGAGCTGTGGCCAGAGCCGCGGCCGTACCGGAAAATGCTTCGCAGGCTGGCGCGGCGGCGCCACGTGGGCGCCGGTGGCGCCGAGGCTGACGGCCGCCAGAAAGCCTGCAGCCCCACGGGCTGCGGGGCCACGCGAGCGGCTGCCAAAGAGCTTTCCAACGAGGCACGGCTTTCCCTCCTGGCTCTTCAGGCGTGGGAGCTGTCGCCAGAGCCGCGGCCCTACCGCAAATAGCTTCGCAGGCTGGCGCGGCGGCGCCACGTGGGCGCCGGTGGCGCCGAGGCTGACGGCCGCCAGAAAGCCTGCAGACCCATGGGGTGTGGGGCCACGCGAGCGGCTGCCAAAGAGCTTTCCAACGAGGCACGGCTTTCCCTCCTGGCTCTTCGGGCGTGGGAGCTGTCGCCAGAGCCGCGGCCCTACCGGAAAATGCTTCGCAGGCTGGCGCGTCGGCGCCAAGTTGGTGCCGGTGGCGCCGAGGCTGACGGCCGCCAGAAAGCCTGCAGCCCCACGGGCTGTGGGGCCACGTGAGCGGCTGCCAAAGAGCTTTCCAACGAGGCACGGCTTTCCCTCCTGGCTCTTCGGGCGTGGGAGCTGTCGCCAGAGCCACGGCCCTACCGCAAAATGCTTCGCAGGCTGACGCGGCGGCGCCACGTGGGCGCTGGTGGTGCCGAGGCTGACGGCCGCCGGAAAGCCCGCAGCGCCACGGGCTGTGGGGCCACGCGAGCGGCTGCCAAAGAGCTTTCCAACGAGGCACGGCTTTCCCTCCTGGCTCTTCGGGCGTGGGAGCTGTCGCCAGAGCCGCGGCCCTACCGCAAAATGCTTCGCAGGCTGACGCGGCGGCGCCACGTGGGCGCTGCTGGCGCCGAGGCTGACGGCCGCGGGAAAGCCTGCAGCCCCACGGGCTGTGGGGCCACGCGAGCGGCTGCCAAAGAGCTTTCCAACGAGGCACGGCTTTCCCTCCTGGCTCTTCGGGCGTGGGAGCTGTGGCCAGAGCTGCGGCCCTACCGGAAAATGCTTCGCAGGCTGGCGCGGCGGCGCCACGTGGGCGCCGGTGGCGCCGAGGCTGACGGCCGCGGGAAAGCCTGCAGCCCCACGGGCTGTGGGGCCACGCGAGCGGCTGCCAAAGAGCTTTCCAACGAGGCACGGCTTTCCCTCCTGGCTCTTCAGGCGTGGGAGCTGTCGCCAGAGCCGCGGCCCTACCGCAAATAGCTTCGCAGGCTGGCGCGGCGGCGCCACGTGGGCGCCGGTGGCGCCGAGGCTGACGGCCGCCAGAAAGCCTGCAGACCCACGGGGTGTGGGGCCACGCGAGCGGCTGCCTAAGAGCTTTCCAACGAGGCACGGCTTTCCCTCCTGGCTCTTCGGGCGTGGGAGCTGTGGCCAGAGCCGCGGCCCTACCGGAAAATGCTTCGCAGGCTGGCGCGGCGGCGCCACGTGGGCGCCGGTGGCGCCGAGGCTGACGGCCGCCAGAAAGCCTGCAGCCCCACGGGCTGCGGGGCCACGCGAGCGGCTGCCAAAGAGCTTTCCAACGAGGCACGGCTTTCCCTCCTGGCTCTTCAGGCGTGGGAGCTGTCGCCAGAGCCGCGGCCCTACCGCAAATAGCTTCGCAGGCTGGCGCGGCGGCGCCACGTGGGCGCCGGTGGCGCCGAGGCTGACGGCCGCCAGAAAGCCTGCAGACCCACGGGGTGTGGGGCCACGCGAGCGGCTGCCAAAGAGCTTTCCAACGAGGCACGGCTTTCCCTCCTGGCTCTTCGGGCGTGGGAGCTGTCGCCAGAGCCGCGGCCCTACCGCAAAATGCTTCGCAGGCTGGCGCGTCGGCGCCAAGTGGGTGCCGGTGGCGCCGAGGCTGACGGCCGCCAGAAAGCCTGCAGCCCCACGGGCTGTGGGGCCACGTGAGCGGCTGCCAAAGAGCTTTCCAACGAGGCACGGCTTTCCCTCCTGGCTCTTCGGGCGTGGGAGCTGTCGCCAGAGCCACGGCCCTACCGGAAAATGCTTCGCAGGCTGGCGCGGCGGCGCCACGTGGGCGCTGGTGGCGCCGAGGCTGACGGCCGCCAGAAAGCCTGCAGACCCACGGGCTGTGGGGCCACGCGAGCGGCTGCCAAAGAGCTTTCCAACGAGGCACGGCTTTCCCTCCTGGCTCTTTGGGCGTGGGAGCTGTCGCCAGAGCCGCGGCCCTACCGGAAAATGCTTCGCAGGCTGACGCGGCGGCGCCACGTGGGCGCCGGTGGCGCCGAGGCTGACGGCCGCGGGAAAGCCTGCAGCCCCACGGGCTGTGGGGCCACGCGAGCGGCTGCCAAAGAGCTTTCCAACGAGGCACGGCTTTCCCTCCTGGCTCTTCAGGCGTGGGAGCTGTCGCCAGAGCCGCGGCCGTACCGGAAAATGCTTCGCAGGCTGGCGCGGCGGCGCCACGTGGGCGCCGGTGGCGCCGAGGCTGACGGCCGCCGGAAAGCCTGCAGACCCACGGGTTGTGGGGCCACGCGAGCCGCTGCCAAAGATCTTTCCAACGAGGCACGGCTTTCCCTCCTGGCTCTTCGGGCGTGGGAGCTGTCGCCAGAGCCGCGGCCCTACCGGAAAATGCTTCGCAGGCTGGCGCGTCGGCGCCAAGTGGGTGCCGGTGGCGCCGAGGCTGACGGCCGCCAGAAAGCCTGCAGCCCCACGGGCTGTGGGGCCACGCGAGCGGCTGCCAAAGAGCTTTCCAACGAGGCACGGCTTTCCCTCCTGGCTCTTTGGGCGTGGGAGCTGTCGCCAGAGCCGCGGCCCTACCGCAAAATGCTTCGCAGGCTGACGCGGCGGCGCCACGTGGGCGCTGGTGGTGCCGAGGCTGACGGCCACCGGAAAGCCCGCAGCCCCACGGGCTGTGGGGCCACGCGAGCGGCTGCCAAAGAGCTTTCCAACGAGGCACGGCTTTCCCTCCTGGCTCTTCGGGCGTGGGAGCTGTCGCCACAGCCGCGGCCCTACCGGAAAATGCTTCGCAGGCTGGCGCGGCGGCGCCACGTGGGCGCCGGTGGCGCCGAGGCTGACGGCCGCGGGAAAGCCTGCAGCCCCACGGGCTGTGGGGCCACGCGAGCGGCTGCCAAAGAGCTTTCCAACGAGGCACGGCTTTCCCTCCTGGCTCTTCGGGCGTGGGAGCTGTCGCCAGAGCCGCGGCCCTACCGGAAAATGCTTCGCAGGCTGACGCGGCGGCGCCACGTGGGCGCTGGTGGCACCGAGGCTGACGGCCGCCGGAAAGCCTGCAGCCCCACGGGCTGTGGGGCCACGCGAGCGGCTGCCAAAGAGCTTTCCAACGAGGCACGGCTTTCCCTCCTGGCTCTTCGGGCGTGGGAGCTGTGGCCAGAGCCGCGGCCCTACCGGAAAATGCTTCGCAGGCTGGCGCGGCGGCGCCACGTGGGCGCCGGTGGCGCCGAGGCTGACGGCCGCGGGAAAGCCTGCAGCCCCACGGGCTGTGGGGCCACGCGAGCGGCTGCCAAAGAGCTTTCCAACGAGGCACGGCTTTCCCTCCTGGCTCTTCAGGCGTGGGAGCTGTCGCCAGAGCCGCGGCCCTACCGCAAATAGCTTCGCAGGCTGGCGCGGCGGCGCCACGTGGGCGCCGGTGGCGCCGAGGCTGACGGCCGCCAGAAAGCCTGCAGACCCACGGGGTGTGGGGCCACGCGAGCGGCTGCCTAAGAGCTTTCCAACGAGGCACGGCTTTCCCTCCTGGCTCTTCGGGCGTGGGAGCTGTGGCCAGAGCCGCGGCCCTACCGGAAAATGCTTCGCAGGCTGGCGCGGCGGCGCCACGTGGGCGCCGGTGGCGCCGAGGCTGACGGCCGCCAGAAAGCCTGCAGCCCCACGGGCTGCGGGGCCACGCGAGCGGCTGCCAAAGAGCTTTCCAACGAGGCACGGCTTTCCCTCCTGGCTCTTCAGGCGTGGGAGCTGTCGCCAGAGCCGCGGCCCTACCGCAAATAGCTTCGCAGGCTGGCGCGGCGGCGCCACGTGGGCGCCGGTGGCGCCGAGGCTGACGGCCGCCAGAAAGCCTGCAGACCCACGGGGTGTGGGGCCACGCGAGCGGCTGCCAAAGAGCTTTCCAACGAGGCACGGCTTTCCCTCCTGGCTCTTCGGGCGTGGGAGCTGTCGCCAGAGCCGCGGCCCTACCGCAAAATGCTTCGCAGGCTGGCGCGTCGGCGCCAAGTGGGTGCCGGTGGCGCCGAGGCTGACGGCCGCCAGAAAGCCTGCAGCCCCACGGGCTGTGGGGCCACGTGAGCGGCTGCCAAAGAGCTTTCCAACGAGGCACGGCTTTCCCTCCTGGCTCTTCGGGCGTGGGAGCTGTCGCCAGAGCCACGGCCCTACCGGAAAATGCTTCGCAGGCTGGCGCGGCGGCGCCACGTGGGCGCTGGTGGCGCCGAGGCTGACGGCCGCCAGAAAGCCTGCAGACCCACGGGCTGTGGGGCCACGCGAGCGGCTGCCAAAGAGCTTTCCAACGAGGCACGGCTTTCCCTCCTGGCTCTTTGGGCGTGGGAGCTGTCGCCAGAGCCGCGGCCCTACCGGAAAATGCTTCGCAGGCTGACGCGGCGGCGCCACGTGGGCGCTGCTGGCGCCGAGGCTGACGGCCGCGGGAAAGCCTGCAGCCCCACGGGCTGTGGGGCCACGCGAGCGGCTGCCAAAGAGCTTTCCAACGAGGCACGGCTGTCCCTCCTGGCTCTTCGGGCGTGGGAGCTGTGGCCAGAGCCGCGGCCCTACCGGAAAATGCTTCGCAGGCTGGCGCGGCGGCGCCACGTGGGCGCCGGTGGCGCCGAGGCTGACGGCCGCGGGAAAGCCTGCAGCCCCACGGGCTGTGGGGCCACGCGAGCGGCTGCCAAAGAGCTTTCCAACGAGGCACGGCTTTCCCTCCTGGCTCTTCAGGCGTGGGAGCTGTCGCCAGAGCCGCGGCCGTACCGGAAAATGCTTCGCAGGCTGGCGCGGCGGCGCCACGTGGGCGCCGGTGGCGCCGAGGCTGACGGCCGCCGGAAAGCCTGCAGACCCACGGGTTGTGGGGCCACGCGAGCCGCTGCCAAAGAGCTTTCCAACGAGGCACGGCTTTCCCTCCTGGCTCTTCGGGCGTGGGAGCTGTCGCCAGAGCCGCGGCCCTACCGGAAAATGCTTCGCAGGCTGGCGCGTCGGCGCCAAGTGGGTGCCGGTGGCGCCGAGGCTGACGGCCGCCAGAAAGCCTGCAGCCCCACGGGCTGTGGGGCCACGCGAGCGGCTGCCAAAGAGCTTTCCAACGAGGCACGGCTTTCCCTCCTGGCTCTTTGGGCGTGGGAGCTGTCGCCAGAGCCGCGGCCCTACCGCAAAATGCTTCGCAGGCTGACGCGGCGGCGCCACGTGGGCGCTGGTGGTGCCGAGGCTGACGGCCACCGGAAAGCCCGCAGCCCCACGGGCTGTGGGGCCACGCGAGCGGCTGCCAAAGAGCTTTCCAACGAGGCACGGCTTTCCCTCCTGGCTCTTCGGGCGTGGGAGCTGTCGCCACAGCCGCGGCCCTACCGGAAAATGCTTCGCAGGCTGGCGCGGCGGCGCCACGTGGGCGCCGGTGGCGCCGAGGCTGACGGCCGCGGGAAAGCCTGCAGCCCCACGGGCTGTGGGGCCACGCGAGCGGCTGCCAAAGAGCTTTCCAACGAGGCACGGCTTTCCCTCCTGGCTCTTCGGGCGTGGGAGCTGTCGCCAGAGCCGCGGCCCTACCGGAAAATGCTTCGCAGGCTGACGCGGCGGCGCCACGTGGGCGCTGGTGGCACCGAGGCTGACGGCCGCCGGAAAGCCTGCAGCCCCACGGGCTGTGGGGCCACGCGAGCGGCTGCCAAAGAGCTTTCCAACGAGGCACGGCTTTCCCTCCTGGCTCTTCGGGCGTGGGAGCTGTGGCCAGAGCCGCGGCCCTACCGGAAAATGCTTCGCAGGCTGGCGCGGCGGCGCCACGTGGGCGCCGGTGGCGCCGAGGCTGACGGCCGCCAGAAAGCCTGCAGCCCCACGGGCTGCGGGGCCACGCGAGCGGCTGCCAAAGAGCTTTCCAACGAGGCACGGCTTTCCCTCCTGGCTCTTCAGGCGTGGGAGCTGTGGCCAGAGCCGCGGCCCTACCGGAAAATGCTTCGCAGGCTGGCGCGGCGGCGCCACGTGGGCGCCGGTGGCGCCGAGGCTGACGGCCGCGGGAAAGCCTGCAGCCCCACGGGCTGTGGGGCCACGCGAGCGGCTGCCAAAGAGCTTTCCAACGAGGCACGGCTTTCCCTCCTGGCTCTTCAGGCGTGGGAGCTGTCGCCAGAGCCGCGGCCCTACCGCAAATAGCTTCGCAGGCTGGCGCGGCGGCGCCACGTGGGCGCCGGTGGCGCCGAGGCTGACGGCCGCCAGAAAGCCTGCAGACCCACGGGGTGTGGGGCCACGCGAGCGGCTGCCAAAGAGCTTTCCAACGAGGCACGGCTTTCCCTCCTGGCTCTTCGGGCGTGGGAGCTGTGGCCAGAGCCGCGGCCCTACCGGAAAATGCTTCGCAGGCTGGCGCGGCGGCGCCACGTGGGCGCCGGTGGCGCCGAGGCTGACGGCCGCCAGAAAGCCTGCAGCCCCACGGGCTGCGGGGCCACGCGAGCGGCTGCCAAAGAGCTTTCCAACGAGGCACGGCTTTCCCTCCTGGCTCTTCAGGCGTGGGAGCTGTCGACAGAGCCGCGGCCCTACCGCAAATAGCTTCGCAGGCTGGCGCGGCGGCGCCACGTGGGCGCCGGTGGCGCCGAGGCTGACGGCCGCCAGAAAGCCTGCAGACCCACGGGGTGTGGGGCCACGCGAGCGGCTGCCAAAGAGCTTTCCAACGAGGCACGGCTTTCCCTCCTGGCTCTTCGGGCGTGGGAGCTGTCGCCAGAGCCGCGGCCCTACCGCAAAATGCTTCGCAGGCTGGCGCGTCGGCGCCAAGTGGGTGCCGGTGGCGCCGAGGCTGACGGCCGCCAGAAAGCCTGCAGCCCCACGGGCTGTGGGGCCACGTGAGCGGCTGCCAAAGAGCTTTCCAACGAGGCACGGCTTTCCCTCCTGGCTCTTCGGGCGTGGGAGCTGTCGCCAGAGCCACGGCCCTACCGGAAAATGCTTCGCAGGCTGGCGCGGCGGCGCCACGTGGGCGCTGGTGGCGCCGAGGCTGACGGCCGCCAGAAAGCCTGCAGACCCACGGGCTGTGGGGCCACGCGAGCGGCTGCCAAAGAGCTTTCCAACGAGGCACGGCTTTCCCTCCTGGCTCTTTGGGCGTGGGAGCTGTCGCCAGAGCCGCGGCCCTACCGGAAAATGCTTCGCAGGCTGACGCGGCGGCGCCACGTGGGCGCTGCTGGCGCCGAGGCTGACGGCCGCGGGAAAGCCTGCAGCCCCACGGGCTGTGGGGCCACGCGAGCGGCTGCCAAAGAGCTTTCCAACGAGGCACGGCTGTCCCTCCTGGCTCTTCGGGCGTGGGAGCTGTGGCCAGAGCCGCGGCCCTACCGGAAAATGCTTCGCAGGCTGGCGCGGCGGCGCCACGTGGGCGCCGGTGGCGCCGAGGCTGACGGCCGCGGGAAAGCCTGCAGCCCCACGGGCTGTGGGGCCACGCGAGCGGCTGCCAAAGAGCTTTCCAACGAGGCACGGCTTTCCCTCCTGGCTCTTCAGGCGTGGGAGCTGTCGCCAGAGCCGCGGCCGTACCGGAAAATGCTTCGCAGGCTGGCGCGGCGGCGCCACGTGGGCGCCGGTGGCGCCGAGGCTGACGGCCGCCGGAAAGCCTGCAGACCCACGGGTTGTGGGGCCACGCGAGCGGCTGCCAAAGAGCTTTCCAACGAGGCACGGCTTTCCCTCCTGGCTCTTTGGGCGTGGGAGCTGTCGCCAGAGCCGCGGCCCTACCGGAAAATGCTTCGCAGGCTGGCGCGTCGGCGCCAAGTGGGTGCCGGTGGCGCCGAGGCTGACGGCCGCCGGAAAGCCTGCAGCCCCACGGGCTGTGGGGCCACGCGAGCGGCTGCCAAAGAGCTTTCCAACGAGGCACGGCTTTCCCTCCTGGCTCTTCAGGCGTGGGAGCTGTCGCCAGAGCCGCGGCCCTACCGGAAAATGCTTTGCAGGCTGGCGCAGCGGCGCCACGTGGGCGCCGGTGGCGCCGAGGCTGACGGCCGCCAGAAAGCCTGCAGCCCCACGGGCTCTGGGGCCACGCGAGCGGGTGCCAAAGAGCTTTCCAACGAGGCACGGCTTTCCCTCCTGGCTCTTCGGGCGTGGGAGCTGTCGCCAGAGCCGCGGCCCTACCGGAAAATGCTTCGCAGGCTGGCGCGGCGGCGTCACGTGGGCGCCGGTGGCGCCGAGGCTGACGGCCGCCGGAAAGCCCGCAGCCCTACGGGCTGTGGGGCCACGCGAGCGGCTGCCAAAGAGCTTTCCAACGAGGCACGGCTTTCCCTCCTGGCTCTTCGGGCGTGGGAGATGTCGCCAGAGCCGCGGCCCTACCGGAAAATGCTTCGCAGGCTGGCGTGGTGGCGACACGTGGGCACCGGTGGCGCCGAGGCTGACGGCCGCCGGAAAGCCCGCAGCCCCACGGGCTGTGGGGCCACGCGAGCGGCTGCCAAAGAGCTTTCCAACGAGGCACGGCTTTCCCTCCTGGCTCTTTGGGCGTGGGAGCTGTCGCCAGAGCCGCGGCCCTACCGCAAAATGCTTCGCAGGCTGACGCGGCGGCGCCACGTGGGCGCTGGTGGTGCCGAGGCTGACGGCCACCGGAAAGCCCGCAGCCCCACGGGCTGTGGGGCCACGCGAGCGGCTGCCAAAGAGCTTTCCAACGAGGCACGGCTTTCCCTCCTGGCTCTTCGGGCGTGGGAGCTGTCGCCACAGCCGCGGCCCTACCGGAAAATGCTTCGCAGGCTGGCGCGGCGGCGCCACGTGGGCGCCGGTGGCGCCGAGGCTGACGGCCGCGGGAAAGCCTGCAGCCCCACGGACTGTGGGGCCACGCGAGCGGCTGCCAAAGAGCTTTCCAACGAGGCACGGCTTTCCCTCCTGGCTCTTCGGGCGTGGGAGCTGTCGCCAGAGCCGCGGCCCTACCGGAAAATGCTTCGCAGGCAGACGCGGCGGCGCCACGTGGGCGCTGGTGGCACCGAGGCTGATGGCCACAGGAAAGCCTGCAGCCCCACGGGCTGTGGGGCCACGCGAGCGGCTGCCAAAGAGCTTTCCAACGAGGCACGGCTTTCCCTCCTGGCTCTTCGGGCGTGGGAGCTGTGGCCAGAGCCGCGGCCCTACCGGAAAATGCTTCGCAGGCTGGCGCGGCGGCGCCACGTGGGCGCCGGTGGCGCCGAGGCTGACGGCCGCCAGAAAGCCTGCAGCCCCACGGGCTGCGGGGCCACGCGAGCGGCTGCCAAAGAGCTTTCCAACGAGGCACGGCTTTCCCTCCTGGCTCTTCAGGCGTGGGAGCTGTCGCCAGAGCCGCGGCCCTACCGCAAATAGCTTCGCAGGCTGGCGCGGCGGCGCCACGTGGGCGCCGGTGGCGCCGAGGCTGACGGCCGCCAGAAAGCCTGCAGACCCACGGGGTGTGGGGCCACGCGAGCGGCTGCCAAAGAGCTTTCCAACGAGGCACGGCTTTCCCTCCTGGCTCTTCGGGCGTGGGAGCTGTCGCCAGAGCCGCGGCCCTACCGCAAAATGCTTCGCAGGCTGGCGCGTCGGCGCCAAGTGGGTGCCGGTGGCGCCGAGGCTGACGGCCGCCAGAAAGCCTGCAGCCCCACGGGCTGTGGGGCCACGTGAGCGGCTGCCAAAGAGCTTTCCAACGAGGCACGGCTTTCCCTCCTGGCTCTTCGGGCGTGGGAGCTGTCGCCAGAGCCACGGCCCTACCGGAAAATGCTTCGCAGGCTGGCGCGGCGGCGCCACGTGGGCGCTGGTGGCGCCGAGGCTGACGGCCGCCAGAAAGCCTGCAGCCCCACGGGCTGTGGGGCCACGCGAGCGGCTGCCAAAGAGCTTTCCAACGAGGCACGGCTTTCCCTCCTGGCTCTTTGGGCGTGGGAGCTGTCGCCAGAGCCGCGGCCCTACCGGAAAATGCTTCGCAGGCTGGCGCGGCGGCGCCACGTGGGCGCCGGTGGCGCCGAGGCTGACGGCCGCGGGAAAGCCTGCAGCCCCACGGGCTGTGGGGCCACGCGAGCGGCTGCCAAAGAGCTTTCCAACGAGGCACGGCTTTCCCTCCTGGCTCTTCAGGCGTGGGAGCTGTCGCCAGAGCCGCGGCCGTACCGGAAAATGCTTCGCAGGCTGGCGCGGCGGCGCCACGTGGGCGCCGGTGGCGCCGAGGCTGACGGCCGCCGGAAAGCCTGCAGACCCACGGGTTGTGGGGCCACGCGAGCGGCTGCCAAAGAGCTTTCCAACGAGGCACGGCTTTCCCTCCTGGCTCTTCGGGCGTGGAGCTGTCGCCAGAGCCGCGGCCCTACCGGAAAATGCTTCGCAGGCTGGCGCGTCGGCGCCAAGTGGGTGCCGGTGGCGCCGAGGCTGACGGCCGCCAGAAAGCCTGCAGCCCCACGGGCTGTGGGGCCACGCGAGCGGCTGCCAAAGAGCTTTCCAACGAGGCACGGCTTTCCCTCCTGGCTCTTTGGGCGTGGGAGCTGTCGCCAGAGCCGCGGCCCTACCGGAAAATGCTTCGCAGGCTGACGCGGCGGCGCCACGTGGGCGCTGGTGGTGCCGAGGCTGACGGCCCGCCGGAAAGCCCGCAGCCCCACGGGGTGTGGGGCCACGCGAGCGGCTGCCAAAGAGCTTTCCAACGAGGCACGGCTTTCCCTCCTGGCTCTTCGGGCGTGGGAGCTGTCGCCAGAGCCGCGGCCCTACCGGAAAATGCTTCGCAGGCTGGCGCGGCGGCGCCACGTGGGCGCCGGTGGCGCCGAGGCTGACGGCCGCCAGAAAGCCTGCAGCCCCACGGGCTGTGGGGCCACGCGAGCGGCTGCCAAAGAGCTTTCCAACGAGGCACGGCTTTCCCTCCTGGCTCTTTGGGCGTGGGAGCTGTCGCCAGAGCCGCGGCCCTACGGAAAATGCTTCGCAGGCTGACGCGGCGGCGCCACGTGGGCGCCGGTGGCGCCGAGGCTGACGGCCGCGGGAAAGCCTGCAGCCCCACGGGCTGTGGGGCCACGCGAGCGGCTGCCAAAGAGCTTTCCAACGAGGCACGGCTTTCCCTCCTGGCTCTTCGGGCGTGGGAGCTGTCGCCAGAGCCGCGGCCCTACCGCAAAATGCTTCACAGGCTGACGCGGCGGCGCCACGTGGGCGCTGGTGGTGCCGAGGCTGACGGCCGCCGGAAAGCCCACAGCCCCACGGGCTGTGGGGCCACGCGAGCGGCTGCCAAAGAGCTTTCCAACGAGGCACGGCTTTCCCTCCTGGCTCTTCGGGCGTGGAGCTGTCGCCACAGCCGCGGCCCTACCGGAAAATGCTTCGCAGGCTGGCGCGGCGGCGCCACGTGGGCGCCGGTGGCGCCGAGGCTGACGGCCGCCAGAAAGCCTGCAGCCCCACGGGCTGTGGGGCGACGCGAGCGGCTGCCAAAGAGCTTTCCAACGAGGCACGGCTTTCCCTCCTGGCTCTTTGGGCGTGGGAGCTGTCGCCAGAGCCGCGGCCCTACCGCAAATAGCTTCGCAGGCTGGCGCGGCGGCGCCACGTGGGCGCCGGTGGCGCCGAGGCTGACGGCCGCCAGAAAGCCTGCAGCCCCACGGGCTGTGGGGCCACGCGAGCGTCTGCCAAAGAGCTTTCCAACGAGGCACGGCTTTCCCTCCTGACTCTTCGGGCGTGGGAGCTGTCGCCAGAGCCGCGGCCCTACCGGAAAAAGCTTCGCAGGCTGACGCGGCGGCGCCACGTGGGCGCTGGTGGCGCCGAGGCTGACGGCCGCCGGAAAGCCTGCAGCCCCACGGGCTGTGGGGCCACGCGAGCGGCTGCCAAAGAGCTTTCCAACGAGGCACGGCTTTCCCTCCTGGCTCTTCGGGCGTGGGAGCTGTCGC
>NW_026529558.1:0-111169 GCF_028500815.1 Rissa tridactyla
AAAACTATGCCTTGTTCTAAAGCTCTTTGGGAACCGCTTGCGTAGCCCCACAGACCTGGGGGCTGCAGGCTTTCCTGCTGTCTTCAGCCTCAAAGCCACCCTTTCCCACTTGGCGCCCTATCAGGCACAAAAATGGCCTATGGGTGGAGATGGGTCCCATGCCCAAAGAGCCAGCAGGGAAAACTATGCCTTGTTCTAAAGCTCTTTGGGAACCGCTTGCGTAGCCCCACAGACCTTGGGGCTGCGGGCTTTCCTGCTGCCTTCAGCCTCGACAGCACCCTTTCCCACTTGGCGCCGCGCCAGGCACAAAAATGGCCATACGGCTGGAGATGGGTCCCCCACCCAAAGAGCCAGCAGGGAAAACTATGCCTTGTTCTAACGCTCTTTGGGAACCGCTTGCGTAGCCCCACAGACCTGGGGGCTGCGGGCTTTCCTGCTGCCTTTAGCCTCGACACCACCCTTTCCCTCTTGGCGCCGCGCCAGGCACAAAAATGGCCGTACGGCTGGAGATGGGTCCCCCGCCCAAAGAGCCAGCAGGGAAAACTATGCCTTGTTCTAAAGCTCTTTGGGCACCGCTTGCGTAGCCGCACAGACCTGGGGGCTGCGGGCTTTCCTGCTGCCTTCAGCCTCAAAGCCACCCTTTCCCACTTTGCGCCGGGCCAGGCACAAAAATGGCCATACGGCTGGAGATGGGTCCCCCGCCCAAAGAGCCAGCAGGGAAAACTATGTCTTGTTCTAAAGCTCTTTGGGAACCGCTTGCGTAGCCCCACAGACCTTGGGGCTGCGGGCTTTCCTGCTGCCTTCAGCCTCGACAGCACCCTTTCCCACTTGGCTTCGCGCCAGGCACAAAAATGGCCTATGGCTGGAGATGGGTCCCATGCCCTAAGAGCCAGCTGGGAAAACTATGCCTTGTTCTAAAGCTCTTTGGGAACCGCTTGCGTAGCACCACAGACCTGGGGGCTGCAGGCTTTGCTCCTGCCTTCAGCCTCAAAGCCACCCTTTCCCACCTGGCGCCGCGCCAGGCTCAAAAATGGCCATACGGCTGGAGATGGGTCCCCCGCCCAGAGAGCCAGCAGGGAAAACTATGCCTTGTTCTAAAGCTCTTTGGGAACCTCTTGCGTAGCCCCACAGACCTGGGGGCTGCGGGCTTTCCTGCTGTCTTCAGCCTCAAAGCAACCCTTTCCCACTTGGCGCCCTATCAAGCACAAAAATGGCCTATGGCTGGAGATGGGTCCCATGCCCAAAGAGCCAGCAGGGAAAACTATGCCTTGTTCTAAAGCTCTTTGGGAACCGCTTGCGTAGCCGCACAGACCTGGGGGCTGCGGGCTTTCCTGCTGCCTTCAGCCTCAAAACCACCCTTTCCCACTTGGCCCCCGGCCAGGCACAAAAATGGCCATACGGCTGGAGATGGGTCCCCCGCCCAAAGAGCCAGCAGGGAAAACTATGCCTTGTTCTAAAGCTCTTTGGGAACCGCTTGCGTAGCCCCACAGACCTGGGGGCTGCAGGCTTTCCTGCTGCCTTCAGCCTCAAAACCACCCTTTCCCACTTGGCGCTGCGCCAGGCACAAAAATGGCCATACGGCTGGAGATGGGTCCCCCGCCCAAAGAGCCAGCAGGGAAAACTATGCCTTGTTCTAAAGCTCTTTGGGAACCGCTTGCGTAGCCCCACAGACGTGGGGGCTGCGGGCTTTCCTGCTGCCTTCAGCCTCGACACAACCCTTTCCCACTTGGCGCCGCGCCAGGCTCAAAAATGGCCATACGGCTGGAGATGGGTCCCCCGCCCAGAGAGCCAGCAGGGAAAACTATGCCTTGTTCTAAAGCTCTTTGGGAACCGCTTGCGTAGCCCCACAGACCTGGGGGCTGCGGGCTTTCCTGCTGCCTTCAAGCCTCAAAGCCACCCTTTCCCACTGGGCGCCGGGCCAGGCACAAAAATGGCCTATGGCTGGAGATGGGTCCCCCGAACAAAGAGCCAGCAGGGAAAACTATGCCTTGTTCTAAAGCTCTTTGGGAACCGCTTGCGTAGCCCCACAGACCTGGGGGCTGCGGGCTTTGCTGCTGCCTTCAGCCTCAAAGCCACCCTTTCCCACTTGGCGCCGTGCCAGGCACAAAAATGGCCATACGGCTGGAGATGGGTCCCAGGCCCAAAGAGCCAGCAGGGAAAACTATGCCTTGTTCTAAAGCTCTTTGGGAACCGCTTGCTTGGCCCCACAGACGTGGGGGCTGCGGGCTTTCCTGCTGCCTTCAGCCTCGACACCACCCTTTCCCACTTGGCGCCGCGCCAGGCACAAAAATGGCCATACGGCTGGAGATGGGTCCCCCGCCCAAAGAGCCAGCAGGGAAAACTATGCCTTGTTCTAAAGCTCTTTGGGAACCGCTTGCGTAGCCCCACAGACCTGGGGGCTGCGGGCTTTCCTGCTGCCTTCAGATTCAAAGCCACCCTTTCCGTCTTGGGGCTTCGCCAGGCACAAAAATGGCCATACGGCTGGAGATGGGTCCCCCGCCCAAAGAGCGAGCAGGGAAAACTATGCCTTGTTCTAAAGCTCTTTGGGAACCGCTTGCGTAGCCCCACAGACCTGGGGGCTGCGGGCTTTCCTGCTGCCTTCAGCCTCGACACCACCCTTTCCCACTTGGCGCCGCGCCAGGCTCAAAAATGGCCATACGGCTGGAGATGGGTCCCCCGCCCAAAGAGCCAGCAGGGAAAACTATGCCTTGTTCTAAAGCTCTTTGGGAACCGCTTGCGTAGCCCCACAGACCTGGGGGCTGCAGGCTTTGCTGCTGCCTTCAGCCTCAAAGCCACCCTTTCCCACTTGGCGCCCTATCAGGCACAAAAATGGCCATACGGCTGGAGATGGGTCCCCGCCCAGAGAGCCAGCAGGGAAAACTATGCCTTGTTCTAAAGCTCTTTGGGAACCGCTTGCGTAGCCCCACAGACCTGGGGACTGCGGGCTTTCCTTCTGCCTTCAGCCTCGACACCACCCTTTCCCACTTGGCGCCGCGCCAGGCACAAAAATGGCCATACGGGTGGAGATGGGTCCCCCGCCCAAAGAGCCAGCAGGGAAAACTATGCCTTGTTCTAAAGCTCTTTGGGAACCGCTTGCATAGCCCCACAGACCTGGGGGCTGCAGGCTTTCCTGCTGTCTTCAGCCTCAAAGCCACCCTTTCCCACTTGGCGCCCTATCAGGCACAAAAATGGCCATACGGCTGGAGATGTGTCCCCCGCCCAAAGAGCCAGCAGGGAAAACTATGCCTTGTTCTAAAGCTCTTTGGGAACCGCTTGCGTAGCCCCACAGACCTGGGGGCTGCGGGCTTTCCTGCTGCCTTCAGCCTCGACACCACCCTTTCCCACTTGGCGCCCTATCAGGCACAAAAATGGCCATACGGCTGGAGATGGGTCCCCCGCCCAAAGAGCCAGCAGGGAAAACTATGCCTTGTTCTAAAGCTCTTTGGGAACCGCTTGCGTAGCCCCACAGACCTGGGGACTGCGGGCTTTCCTGCTGCCTTCAGCCTCGACACCACCCTTTCCCACTTGGCGCCGCGCCAGGCACAAAAATGGCCATACGGGTGGAGATGGGTCCCCCGCCCAAAGAGCCAGCAGGGAAAACTATGCCTTGTTCTAAAGCTCTTTGGGAACCGCTTGCATAGCCCCACAGACCTGGGGGCTGCAGGCTTTCCTGCTGTCTTCAGCCTCAAAGCCACCCTTTCCCACTTGGCGCCCTATCAGGCACAAAAATGGCCATACGGCTGGAGATGGGTCCCCCGCCCTAAGAGCGAGCAGGGAAAACTATGCCTTGTTCTAAAGCTCTTTGGGAACCGCTTGCGTAGCCCCACAGACCTGGGGGCTGCGGGCTTTCCTGCTGCCTTCAGCCTCGACACCACCCTTTCCCACTTGGCGCCCTATCAGGCACAAAAATGGCCATACGGCTGGAGATGGGTCCCCCGCCCAAAGAGCCAGCAGGGAAAACTATGCCTTGTTCTAAAGCTCTTTGGGAACCGCTTGCGTAGCCCCACAGACCTGGGGGCTGCGGGCTTTGCTGCTGCCTTCAGCCTCAAAGCCACCCTTTCCCACTTGGCGCCGCGCCAGGCACAAAAATGGCCATACGGCTGGAGATGGGTCCCCCGCCCAAAGAGCCAGCAGGGAAAACTATGCCTTGTTCTAAAGCTCTTTGGGAACCGCTTGCGTAGCCCCACAGACCTGGGGGCTGCGGGCTTTCCTGCTGCCTTCAGCCTCAAAACCACCCTTTCCCACTTGGCGCCGCGCCAGGCTCAAAAATGGCCATACGGCTGGAGATGGGTCCCCCGCCCAGAGAGCCAGCAGGGAAAACTATGCCTTGTTCTAAAGCTCTTTGGGAACCGCTTGCGTAGCCCCACAGACCTGGGGGCTGCGGGCTTTCCTGCTGCCTTCAAGCCTCAAAGCCACCCTTTCCCCCTGGGCGCCGGGCCAGGCACAAAAATGGCCTATGGCTGGAGATGGGTCCCCCGCCCAAAGAGCCAGCAGGGAAAACTATGCCTTGTTCTAAAGCTCTTTGGGAACCGCTTGCGTAGCCCCACAGACCTGGGGGCTGCGGGCTTTGCTGCTGCCTTCAGCCTCAAAGCCACCCTTTCCCACTTGGCGCCGTGCCAGGCACAAAAATGGCCATACGGCTGGAGATGGGTCCCCCGCCCAAAGAGCCAGCAGGGAAAACTATGCCTTGTTCTAAAGCTCTTTGGGAACCGCTTGCGTAGCCCCACAGACCTGGGGGCTGCGGGCTTTCCTGCTGCCTTCAGCCTCGACAGCACCCTTTCCCACTTGGCTTCGCGCCAGGCACAAAAATGGCCTATGGGTGGAGATGGGTCCCATGCCCTAAGAGCGAGCAGGGAAAACTATGCCTTGTTCTAAAGCTCTTTGGGAACCGCTTGCGTAGCCCCACAGACCTGGGGGCTGCGGGCTTTCCTGCTGCCTTCAGCCTCAAAGCCACCCTTTCCCACTTGGCGCCGGGCCAGGGACAAAAATGGCCATACGGCTGGAGATGGGTCCCATGCCCAAAGAGCCAGCAGGGAAAACTATGCCTTGTTCTAAAGCTCTTTGGGAACCGCTTGCGTAGCCCCACAGACCTGGGGGCTGCAGGCTTTGCTGCTGCCTTCAGCCTCGACACCACCCTTACCCACTTGGCGCCGCGCCAGGCACAAAAATGGCCATACGGCTGGAGATGGGTCCCCCGCCCAAAGAGCCAGCAGGGAAAATTATGCCTTGTTCTAAAGCTCTTTGGGAACCGCTTGCGTAGCCCCACAGACCTGGGGGCTGCGGGCTTTCCTGCTGCCTTCAGCCTCAAAACCACCCTTTCCCACTACGCACCGCGCCAGGCACAAAAATGGCCATACGGCTGGAGATGGGTCCCCCGCCCAAAGAGCCAGCTGGGAAAACTATGCCTTGTTCTAAAGCTCTTTGGGAACCGCTTGCTTGGCCCCACAGACGTGGGGGCTGCGGGCTTTCCTGCTGCCTTCAGCCTCAAAACCACCCTATGCCAGTACGCACCGCGTCAGGCACAAAAATAGCCATACGGCTGGAGATGGGTCCCCCACCCAAAGAGCCAGCAGGGAAAACTATGCCTTGTTCTAAAGCTCTTTGGGAACCGCTTGCGTAGCCCCACAGACCTGGGGGCTGCAGGCTTTCCTGCTGTCTTCAGCCTCAAAGCCACCCTTTCCCACTTGGCGCCCTATCAGGCACAAAAATGGCCTATGGGTGGAGATGGGTCCCATGCCCAAAGAGCCAGCAGGGAAAACTATGCCTTGTTCTAAAGCTCTTTGGGAACCGCTTGCGTAGCCCCACAGACCTGGGGGCTGCGGGCTTTCCTGCTGCCTTTAGCCTCGACACCACCCTTTCCCTCTTGGCGCCGCGCCAGGCACAAAAATGGCCGTATGGCTGGAGATGGGTCCCCCGCCCAAAGAGCCAGCAGGGAAAACTATGCCTTGTTCTAAAGCTCTTTGGGAACCGCTTGCGTAGCCGCACAGACCTGGGGGCTGCGGGCTTTCCTGCTGCCTTCAGCCTCAAAGCCACCCTTTCCCACTTTGCGCCGGGCCAGGCACAAAAATGGCCATACGGCTGGAGATGGGTCCCCCGCCCAAAGAGCCAGCAGGGAAAACTATGCCTTGTTCTAAAGCTCTTTGGGAACCGCTTGCGTAGCCCCACACACCTGGGGGCTGCGGGCTTTCCTGCTGCCTTCAGCCACGACAGCACCCTTTCCCACTTGGCTTCGCGCCAGGCACAAAAATGGCCTATGGCTGGAGATGGGTCCCATGCCCTAAGAGCCAGCTGGGAAAACTATGCCTTGTTCTAAAGCTCTTTGGGAACCGCTTGCGTAGCACCACAGACCTGGGGGCTGCGGGCTTTGCTCCTGCCTTCAGACTCAAAGCCACCCTTTCCCACCTGGCGCCGCGCCAGGCTCAAAAATGGCCATACGGCTGGAGATGGGTCCCCCGCCCAGAGAGCCAGCAGGGAAAACTATGCCTTGTTCTAAAGCTCTTTGGGAACCGCTTGCGTAGCCCCACAGACCTGGGGGCTGCGGGCTTTCCTGCTGCCTTCAAGCCTCAAAGCCACCCTTTCCCCCTGGGCGCCGGGCCAGGCACAAAAATGGCCTATGGCTGGAGATGGGTCCCCCGCCCAAAGAGCCAGCAGGGAAAACTATGCCTTGTTCTAAAGCTCTTTGGGAACCGCTTGCGTAGCCCCACAGACCTGGGGGCTGCGGGCTTTGCTGCTGCCTTCAGCCTCAAAGCCACCCTTTCCCACTTGGCGCCGTGCCAGGCACAAAAATGGCCATACGGCTGGAGATGGGTCCCCCGCCCAAAGAGCCAGCAGGGAAAACTATGCCTTGTTCTAAAGCTCTTTGGGAACCGCTTGCTTGGCCCCACAGACCTGGGGGCTGCGGGCTTTGCTGCTGCCTTCAGCCTCAAAGCCACCCTTTCCCACTTGGCGCCGGGCCAGGGACAAAAATGGCCATACGGCTGGAGATGGGTCCCCTGCCAAAAGAGCCAGCAGGGAAAACTATGCCTTGTTCTAAAGCTCTTTGGGAACCGCTTGCGTAGCCCCACAGACCTGGGGGCTGCGGGCTTTCCTGCTGCCTTCAGCCTCGATACCACCATTTCCCACTTGGCGCTGCGCCATGCACAAAAATGGCCATACGGCTGGAGATGGGTCCCCCGCCCAAAGAGCCAGCAGGGAAAACTATGCCTTGTTCTAAAGCTCTTTGGGAACCGCTTGCGTAGCCCCACAGACCTGGGGGCTGCGGGCTTTCCTGCTGCCTTTAGCCTCGACACCACCCTTTCCCTCTTGGCGCCGCGCCAGGCACAAAAATGGCCGTACGGCTGGAGATGGGTCCCCCGCCCAAAGACCCAGCAGGGAAAACTATGCCTTGTTCTAAAGCTCTTTGGGAACCGCTTGCGTAGCCGCACAGACCTGGGGGCTGCGGGCTTTCCTGCTGCCTTCAGCCTCAAAGCCACCCTTTCCCACTTTGCGCCGGGCCAGGCACAAAAATGGCCATACGGCTGGAGATGGGTCCCCCGCCCAAAGAGCCAGCAGGGAAAACTATGCCTTGTTCTAAAGCTCTTTGGGAACCGCTTGCGTAGCCCCACAGACCTGGGGGCTGCGGGCTTTCCTGCTGCCTTCAGCCTCGACAGCACCCTTTCCCACTTGGCTTCGCGCCAGGCACAAAAATGGCCTATGGGTGGAGATGGGTCCCATGCCCTAAGAGCGAGCAGGGAAAACTATGCCTTGTTCTAAAGCTCTTTGGGAACCGCTTGCGTAGCCCCACAGACCTGGGGGCTGCGGGCTTTCCTGCTGCCTTCAGCCTCAAAGCCACCCTTTCCCACTTGGCGCCGGGCCAGGGACAAAAATGGCCATACGGCTGGAGATGGGTCCCATGCCCAAAGAGCCAGCAGGGAAAACTATGCCTTGTTCTAAAGCTCTTTGGGAACCGCTTGCGTAGCCCCACAGACCTGGGGGCTGCAGGCTTTGCTGCTGCCTTCAGCCTCGACACCACCCTTACCCACTTGGCGCCGCGCCAGGCACAAAAATGGCCATACGGCTGGAGATGGGTCCCCCGCCCAAAGAGCCAGCAGGGAAAATTATGCCTTGTTCTAAAGCTCTTTGGGAACCGCTTGCGTAGCCCCACAGACCTGGGGGCTGCGGGCTTTCCTGCTGCCTTCAGCCTCAAAACCACCCTTTCCCACTACGCACCGCGCCAGGCACAAAAATGGCCATACGGCTGGAGATGGGTCCCCCGCCCAAAGAGCCAGCTGGGAAAACTATGCCTTGTTCTAAAGCTCTTTGGGAACCGCTTGCTTGGCCCCACAGACGTGGGGGCTGCGGGCTTTCCTGCTGCCTTCAGCCTCAAAACCACCCTATGCCAGTACGCACCGCGTCAGGCACAAAAATAGCCATACGGCTGGAGATGGGTCCCCCGCCCAAAGAGCCAGCTGGGAAAACTATGCCTTGTTCTAAAGCTCTTTGGGAACCGCTTGCTTGGCCCCACAGACCTGGGGGCTGCAGGCTTTCCTGCTGTCTTCAGCCTCAAAGCCACCCTTTCCCACTTGGCGCCCTATCAGGCACAAAAATGGCCTATGGGTGGAGATGGGTCCCATGCCCAAAGAGCCAGCAGGGAAAACTATGCCTTGTTCTAAAGCTCTTTGGGAACCGCTTGCGTAGCCCCACAGACCTGGGGGCTGCGGGCTTTCCTGCTGCCTTTAGCCTCGACACCACCCTTTCCCTCTTGGCGCCGCGCCAGGCACAAAAATGGCCGTATGGCTGGAGATGGGTCCCCCGCCCAAAGAGCCAGCAGGGAAAACTATGCCTTGTTCTAAAGCTCTTTGGGAACCGCTTGCGTAGCCGCACAGACCTGGGGGCTGCGGGCTTTCCTGCTGCCTTCAGCCTCAAAGCCACCCTTTCCCACTTTGCGCCGGGCCAGGCACAAAAATGGCCATACGGCTGGAGATGGGTCCCCCGCCCAAAGAGCCAGCAGGGAAAACTATGCCTTGTTCTAAAGCTCTTTGGGAACCGCTTGCGTAGCCCCACAGACCTGGGGGCTGCGGGCTTTCCTGCTGCCTTCAGCCACGACAGCACCCTTTCCCACTTGGCTTCGCGCCAGGCACAAAAATGGCCTATGGCTGGAGATGGGTCCCATGCCCTAAGAGCCAGCTGGGAAAACTATGCCTTGTTCTAAAGCTCTTTGGGAACCGCTTGCGTAGCACCACAGACCTGGGGGCTGCGGGCTTTGCTCCTGCCTTCAGACTCAAAGCCACCCTTTCCCACCTGGCGCCGCGCCAGGCTCAAAAATGGCCATACGGCTGGAGATGGGTCCCCCGCCCAGAGAGCCAGCAGGGAAAACTATGCCTTGTTCTAAAGCTCTTTGGGAACCGCTTGCATAGCCCCACAGACCTGGGGGCTGCGGGCTTTCCTGCTGTCTTCAGCCTCAAAGCAACCCTTTCCCACTTGGCGCCCTATCAAGCACAAAAATGGCCTATGGCTGGAGATGGGTCCCCCGCCCAAAGAGCCAGCAGGGAAAACTATGCCTTGTTCTAAAGCTCTTTGGGAACCGCTTGCGTAGCCGCACAGACCTGGGGGCTGCGGGCTTTCCTGCTGCCTTCAGCCTCAAAACCACCCTTTCCCACTTGGCCCCCGGCCAGGCACAAAAATGGCCATACGGCTGGAGATGGGTCCCCCGCCCAAAGAGCCAGCAGGGAAAACTATGCCTTGTTCTAAAGCTCTTTGGGAACCGCTTGCGTAGCCCCACAGACCTGGGGGCTGCAGGCTTTGCTGCTGCCTTCAGCCTCAAAACCACCCTTTCCCACTTGGCGCTGCGCCAGGCACAAAAATGGCCATACGGCTGGAGATGGGTCCCCCGCCCAAAGAGCCAGCAGGGAAAATTATGCCTTGTTCTAAAGCTCTTTGGGAACCGCTTGCGTAGCCCCACAGACCTGGGGGCTGCGGGCTTTCCTGCTGCCTTCAAGCCTCAAAGCCACCCTTTCCCACTGGGCGCCGGGCCAGGCACAAAAATGGCCTATGGCTGGAGATGGGTCCCCCGAACAAAGAGCCAGCAGGGAAAACTATGCCTTGTTCTAAAGCTCTTTGGGAACCGCTTGCGTAGCCCCACAGACCTGGGGGCTGCAGGCTTTCCTGCTGCCTTCAGCCTCAAAGCCACCCTTTCCCACTTGGCGCCCTATCAAGCACAAAAATGGCCTATGGCTGGAGATGGGTCCCAGGCCCAAAGAGCCAGCAGGGAAAACTATGCCTTGTTCTAAAGCTCTTTGGGAACCGCTTGCTTGGCCCCACAGACGTGGGGGCTGCGGGCTTTCCTGCTGCCTTCAGCCTCGACACCACCCTTTCCCACTTGGCGCCGCGCCAGGCACAAAAATGGCCATACGGCTGGAGATGGGTCCCCCGCCCAAAGAGCCAGCAGGGAAAACTCTGCCTTGTTCTAAAGCTCTTTGGGAACCGCTTGCGTAGCCCCACAGACCTGGCGGCTGCGGGCTTTGCTGCTGCCTTCAGCCTCAAAGCCACCCTTTCCCACTTGGCGCCGTGCCAGGCACAAAAATGGCCATACGGCTGGAGATGGGTCCCCCGCCCAAAGAGCCAGCAGGGAAAACTATGCCTTGTTCTAAAGCTCTTTGGGAACCGCTTGCTTGGCCCCACAGACCTGGGGGCTGCAGTCTTTGCTGCTGCCTTCAGCCTCAACACCACCCTTTCCCACTTGGCGCCGGGCCAGGGACAAAAATGGCCATACGGCTGGAGATGGGTCCCCCGCCCAAAGAGCCAGCAGGGAAAACTATGCCTTGTTCTAAAGCTCTTTGGGAACCGCTTGCGTAGCCCCACAGACCTGGGGGCTGCGGGCTTTCCTGCTGCCTTCAGATTCAAAGCCACCCTTTCCCTCTTGGGGCTTCGCCAGGCACAAAAATGGCCATACGGCTGGAGATGGGTCCCCCGCCCAAAGAGCGAGCAGGGAAAACTATGCCTTGTTCTAAAGCTCTTTGGGAACCGCTTGCATAGCCCCACAGACCTGGGGGCTGCGGGCTTTCCTGCTGCCTTCAGCCTCGACACCACCCTTTCCCACTTGGCGCCGCGCCAGGCTCAAAAATGGCCATACGGCTGGAGATGGGTCCCCGCCCAGAGAGCCAGCAGGGAAAACTATGCCTTGTTCTAAAGCTCTTTGGGAACCGCTTGCGTAGCCCCACAGACCTGGGGACTGCGGGCTTTCCTGCTGCCTTCAGCCTCAAAGCCACCCTTTCCCACTTGGCGCCGCGCCAGGCACAAAAATGGCCATACGGCTGGAGATGGGTCCCCCGCCCAAAGAGCCAGCAGGGAAAACTATGCCTTGTTCTAAAGCTCTTTGGGAACCGCTTGCATAGCCCCACAGACCTGGGGGCTGCAGGCTTTCCTGCTGTCTTCAGCCTCAAAGCCACCCTTTCCCACTTGGCGCCCTATCAGGCACAAAAATGGCCATACGGCTGGAGATGGGTCCCCCGCCCTAAGAGCCAGCTGGGAAAACTATGCCTTGTTCTAAAGCTCTTTGGGAACCGCTTGCGTAGCCGCACAGACCTGGGGGCTGCGGGCTTTCCTGCTGCCTTCAGCCTCGACACCACCCTTTCCCACTTGGCGCCCTATCAGGCACAAAAATGGCCATACGGCTGGAGATGTGTCCCCCGCCCAAAGAGCCAGCAGGGAAAACTGTGCCTTGTTCTAAAGCTCTTTGGGAACCGCTTGCGTAGCCCCACAGACCTGGGGGCTGCGGGCTTTGCTGCTGCCTTCAGCCTCAAAGCCACCCTTTCCCACTTGGCGCCGCGCCAGGCACAAAAATGGCCATACGGCTGGAGATGGGTCCCCCGCCCAAAGAGCCAGCAGGGAAAATTATGCCTTGTTCTAAAGCTCTTTGGGAACCGCTTGCGTAGCCCCACAGACCTGGGGGCTGCGGGCTTTCCTGCTGCCTTTAGCCTCGACACAACCCTTTCCCACTTGGCGCCGCGCCAGGCTCAAAAATGGCCATACGGCTGGAGATGGGTCCCCCGCCCAGAGAGCCAGCAGGGAAAACTATGCCTTGTTCTAAAGCTCTTTGGGAACCGCTTGCGTAGCCCCACAGACCTGGGGGCTGCGGGCTTTCCTGCTGCCTTCAAGCCTCAAAGCCACCCTTTCCCACTGGGCGCCGGGCCAGGCACAAAAATGGCCTATGGCTGGAGATGGGTCCCAGGCCCAAAGAGCCAGCAGGGAAAACTATGCCTTGTTCTAAAGCTCTTTGGGAACCGCTTGCGTAGCCGCACAGACCTGGGGGCTGCGGGCTTTCCTGCTGCCTTCACCCTCAAAACCACCCTTTCCCACTTGGCACTGCTCCAGGCTCAAAAATGGCCATACGGCTGCAGATGGGTCCCCCGCCCAGAGAGCCAGCAGGGAAAACTATGCCTTGTTCTAAAGCTCTTTGGGAACCGCTTGCGTAGCCCCACAGACCTGGGGGCTGCAGGCTTTGCTGCTGCCTTCAGCCTCAAAGCCACCCTTTCCCACTTGGCGCCGGGCCAGGCACAAAAATGGCCATACGGCTGGAGATGGGTCCCCCGCCCAAAGAGCCAGCAGGGAAAACTATGCCTTGTTCTAAAGCTCTTTGGGAACCGCTTGCGTAGCCCCACAGACCTGGGGGCTGCGGGCTTTCCTGCTGCCTTCAGCCTCAAAGCCACCCTTTCCCACTGGGCGCCGTGCCAGGCACAAAAATGGCCATACGGCTGGAGATGGGTCCCCCGCCCAAAGAGCCAGCAGGGAAAACTATGCCTTGTTCTAAAGCTCTTTGGGAACCGCTTGCTTGGCCCCACAGACCTGGGGGCTGCAGTCTTTGCTGCTGCCTTCAGCCTCAAAACCACCCTTTCCCACTACGCACCGCGCCAGGCACAAAAATGGCCATACGGCTGGAGATGGGTCCCCTGCCAAAAGAGCCAGCAGGGAAAACTATGCCTTGTTCTAAAGCTCTTTGGGAACCGCTTGCATAGCCCCACAGACCTGGGGGCTGCGGGCTTTCCTGCTGCCTTCAGATTCAAAGCCACCCTTTCCCTCTTGGGGCTTCGCCAGGCACAAAAATGGCCATACGGCTGGAGATGGGTCCCCCGCCCAAAGAGCCAGCAGGGAAAACTATGCCTTGTTCTAAAGCTCTTTGGGAACCGCTTGCGTAGCCCCACAGACCTGGGGGCTGCGGGCTTTCCTGCTGCCTTCAGCCTCGACACCACCCTTTCCCACTTGGCGCCGCGCCAGGCTCAAAAATGGCCATACGGCTGGAGATGGGTACCCCGCCCTAAGAGCCAGCAGGGAAAACTATGCCTTGTTCTAAAGCTCTTTGGGAACCGCTTGCGTAGCCCCACAGACCTGGGGGCTGCAGGCTTTGCTCCTGCCTTCAGCCTCAAAGCCACCCTTTCCCACTTGGCGCCGCGCCAGGCTCAAAAATGGCCATACGGCTGGAGATGGGTCCCCGCCCAGAGAGCCAGCAGGGAAAACTATGCCTTGTTCTAAAGCTCTTTGGGAACCGCTTGCATAGCCCCACAGACCTGGGAGCTGCAGGCTTTCCTGCTGTCTTCAGCCTCAAAGCCACCCTTTCCCACTTGGCGCCCTATGAGGCACAAAAATGGCCTATGGCTGGAGATGGGTCCCATGCCCAAAGAGCCAGCAGGGAAAACTATGCCTTGTTCTAAAGCTCTTTGGGAACCGCTTGCTTGGCCCCACAGACGTGGGGGCTGCGGGCTTTCCTGCTGCCTTCAGCCTCGACACCACCCTTTCCCACTTGGCGCCGCGCCAGGCACAAAAATGGCCATACGGCTGGAGATGGGTCCCCCGCCCAAAGAGCCAGCAGGGAAAACTCTGCCTTGTTCTAAAGCTCTTTGGGAACCGCTTGCGTAGCCCCACAGACCTGGGGGCTGCAGGCTTTCCTGCTGCCTTCAGACTCGACACCACCCTTTCCCTCTTGGCGCCGCGCCAGGCACAAAAATGGCCATACGGCTGGAGATGGGACCCCCGCCCAAAGAGCCAGCAGGGAAAACTATGCCTTGTTCTAAAGCTCTTTGGGAACCGCTTGCGTAGCCCCACAGACCTGGGGGCTGCGGGCTTTCCTGCTGCCTTTAGCCTCGACAGCACCCTTTCCCACTTGGCTTCGCGCCAGGCACAAAAATGGCCTATGGCTGGAGATGGGTCCCATGCCCTAAGAGCGAGCAGGGAAAACTATGCCTTGTTCTAAAGCTCTTTGGGAACCGCTTGCGTAGCCCCACAGACCTGGGGGCTGCGGGCTTTCCTGCTGCCTTCAGCCTCAAAGCCACCCTTTCCCTCTTGGCGCCGGGCCAGGGACAAAAATGGCCATACGGCTGGAGATGGGTCCCATGCCCAAAGAGCCAGCAGGGAAAACTATGCCTTGTTCTAAAGCTCTTTGGGAACCGCTTGCTTGGCCCCACAGACGTGGGGGCTGCGGGCTTTCCTGCTGCCTTCAGCCTCAAAACCACCCTATGCCACTACGCACCGCGTCAGGCACAAAAATAGCCATACGGCTGGAGATGGGTCCCCCACCCAAAGAGCCAGCAGGGAAAACTATGCCTTGTTCTAAAGCTCTTTGGGAACCGCTTGCGTAGCCCCACAGACCTGGGGGCTGCAGGCTTTCCTGCTGTCTTCAGCCTCAAAGGCACCCTTTCCACTTGGCGCCCTATCAGGCACAAAAATGGCCTATGGGTGGAGATGGGTCCCATGCCCAAAGAGCCAGCAGGGAAAACTATGCCTTGTTCTAAAGCTCTTTGGGAACCGCTTGCGTAGCCCCACAGACCTGGGGGCTACGGGCTTTCCTGCTGCCTTCAAGCCTCAAAGCCACCCTTTCCCACTGGGCGCCGGGCCAGGCACAAAAATGGCCTATGGCTGGAGATGGGTCCCCCGCCCAAAGAGCCAGCAGGGAAAACTATGCCTTGTTCTAAAGCTCTTTGGGAACTGCTTGCGTAGCCCCACAGACCTGGGGGCTGCAGGCTTTCCTGCTGCCTTCAGCCTCAAAGCCACCGTTTCCCACTTGGCGCCCTATCAAGCACAAAAATGGCCTATGGCTGGAGATGGGTCCCAGGCCCAAAGAGCCAGCAGGGAAAACTATGCCTTGTTCTAAAGCTCTTTGGGAACCGCTTGCTTGGCCCCACAGACGTGGGGGCTGCGGGCTTTCCTGCTGCCTTCAGCCTCGACACCACCCTTTCCCACTTGGCGCCGCGCCAGGCACAAAAATGGCCATACGGCTGGAGATGGGTCCCCCGCCCAAAGAGCCAGCAGGGAAAACTATGCCTTGTTCTAAAGCTCTTTGGGAACCGCTTGCGTAGCCCCACAGACCTGGGGGCTGCGGGCTTTGCTGCTGCCTTCAGCCTCAAAGCCACCCTTTCCCACTTGGCGCCGTGCCAGGCACAAAAATGGCCATACGGCTGGAGATGGGTCCCCCGCCCAAAGAGCCAGCAGGGAAAACTATGCCTTGTTCTAAAGCTCTTTGGGAACCGCTTGCTTGGCCCCACAGACCTGGGGGCTGCAGTCTTTGCTGCTGCCTTCAGCCTCAACACCACCCTTTCCCTCTTGGCGCCGGGCCAGGGACAAAAATGGCCATACGGCTGGAGATGGGTCCCCCGCCCAAAGAGCCAGCAGGGAAAAATATGCCTTGTTCTAAAGCTCTTTGGGAACCGCTTGCGTAGCCCCACAGACCTGGGGGCTGCGGGCTTTCCTGCTGCCTTCAGATTCAAAGCCACCCTTTCCCTCTTGGGGCTTCGCCAGGCACAAAAATGGCCATACGGCTGGAGATGGGTCCCCCGCCCAAAGAGCGAGCAGCGAAAACTATGCCTTGTTCTAAAGCTCTTTGGGAACCGCTTGCGTAGCCCCACAGACCTGGGGGCTGCGGGCTTTGCTGCTGCCTTCAGCCTCGACACCACCCTTTCCCACTTGGCGCCGCGCCAGGCTCAAAAATGGCCATACGGCTGGAGATGAGTCCCCCGCCCAAAGAGCCAGCAGGGAAAACTATGCCTTGTTCTAAAGCTCTTTGGGAACCGCTTGCGTAGCCCCACAGACCTGGGGGCTGCAGGCTTTGCTGCTGCCTTCAGCCTCAAAGCCACCCTTTCCCACCTGGCGCCGCGCCAGGCTCAAAAATGGCCATACGGCTGGAGATGGGTCCCCGCCCAGAGAGCCAGCAGGGAAAACTATGCCTTGTTCTAAAGCTCTTTGGGAACCGCTTGCGTAGCCCCACAGACCTGGGGGCTGCGGGCTTTCCTGCTGCCTTCAGCCTCGACACCACCCTTTCCCACTTGGCGCCGCGCCAGGCACAAAAATGGCCATACGGCTGGAGATGGGTCCCCCGCCCAAAGAGCCAGCAGGGAAAACTATGCCTTGTTCTAAAGCTCTTTGGGAACCGCTTGCGTAGCCCCACAGACCTGGGGGCTGCAGGCTTTCCTGCTGTCTTCAGCCTCAAAGCCACCCTTTCCCACTTGGCGCCCTATCAGGCACAAAAATGGCCATACGGCTGGAGATGTGTCCCCCGCCCAAAGAGCCAGCAGGGAAAACTATGCCTTGTTCTAAAGCTCTTTGGGAACCGCTTGCTTGGCCCCACAGACCTGGGGGCTGCGGGCTTTCCTGCTGCCTTCAGCCTCGACACCACCCTTTCCCACTTGGCGCCCTATCAGGCACAAAAATGGCCATACGGCTGGAGATGGGTCCCCCGCCCAAAGAGCCAGCAGGGAAAACTATGCCTTGTTCTAAAGCTCTTTGGGAACCGCTTGCGTAGCCCCACAGACCTGGGGGCTGCGGGCTTTGCTGCTGCCTTCAGCCTCAAAGCCACCCTTTCCCACTTGGCGCCGCGCCAGGCACAAAAATGGCCATACGGCTGGAGATGGGTCCCCCGCCCAAAGAGCCAGCAGGGAAAATTATGCCTTGTTCTAAAGCTCTTTGGGAACCGCTTGCGTAGCCCCACAGACCTGGGGGCTGCGGGCTTTCCTGCTGCCTTTAGCCTCGACACAACCCTTTCCCACTTGGCGCCGCGCCAGGCTCAAAAATGGCCATACGGCTGGAGATGGGTCCCCCGCCCAGAGAGCCAGCAGGGAAAACTATGCCTTGTTCTAAAGCTCTTTGGGAACCGCTTGCGTAGCCCCACAGACCTGGGGGCTGCGGGCTTTCCTGCTGCCTTCAAGCCTCAAAGCCACCCTTTCCCACTGGGCGCCGGGCCAGGCACAAAAATGGCCTATGGCTGGAGATGGGTCCCCCGAACAAAGAGCCAGCAGGGAAAACTATGCCTTGTTCTAAAGCTCTTTGGGAACTGCTTGTGTAGCCCCACAGACCTGGGGGCTGCAGGCTTTCCTGCTGCCTTCAGCCTCAAAGCCACCCTTTCCCACTTGGCGCCCTATCAAGCACAAAAATGGCCTATGGGTGGAGATGGGTCCCATGCCCAAAGAGCCAGCAGGGAAAACTATGCCTTGTTCTAAAGCTCTTTGGGAACCGCTTGCGTAGCCCCACAGACCTGGGGGCTGCGGGCTTTCCTGCTGCCTTCACCCTCAAAACCACCCTTTCCCACTTGGCACTGCTCCAGGCTCAAAAATGGCCATACGGCTGCAGATGGGTCCCCCGCCCAGAGAGCCAGCAGGGAAAACTATGCCTTGTTCTAAAGCTCTTTGGGAACCGCTTGCGTAGCCCCACAGACCTGGGGGCTGCAGGCTTTGCTGCTGCCTTCAGCCTCAAAGCCACCCTTTCCCACTTGGCGCCGGGCCAGGCACAAAAATGGCCATACGGCTGGAGATGGGTCCCCCGCCCAAAGAGCCAGCAGGGAAAACTATGCCTTGTTCTAAAGCTCTTTGGGAACCGCTTGCGTAGCCCCACAGACCTGGGGGCTGCGGGCTTTGCTGCTGCCTTCAGCCTCAAAGCCACCCTTTCCCACTTGGCGCCGTGCCAGGCACAAAAATGGCCATACGGCTGGAGATGGGTCCCCCGCCCAAAGAGCCAGCAGGGAAAACTATGCCTTGTTCTAAAGCTCTTTGGGAACCGCTTGCGTAGCCCCACAGACCTGGGGGCTGCAGTCTTTGCTGCTGCCTTCAGCCTCAACACCACCCTTTCCCACTTGGCGCCGGGCCAGGGACAAAAATGGCCATACGGCTGGAGATGGGTCCCCTGCCAAAAGAGCCAGCAGGGAAAACTATGCCTTGTTCTAAAGCTCTTTGGGAACCGCTTGCATAGCCCCACAGACCTGGGGGCTGCGGGCTTTCCTGCTGCCTTCAGATTCAAAGCCACCCTTTCCCACTTGGGGCTTCGCCAGGCACAAAAATTGCCATACGGCTGGAGATGGGTCCCCCGCCCAAAGAGCCAGCAGGGAAAACTATGCCTTGTTCTAAAGCTCTTTGGGAACCGCTTGCGTAGCCCCACAGACCTGGGGGCTGCGGGCTTTCCTGCTGCCTTCAGCCTCAAAACCACCCTATCCCACTTGGCGCCCTATCAGGCACAAGAATGGCCATACGGCTGGAGATGTGTCCCCCGCCCAAAGAGCCAGCAGGGAAAACTATGCCTTGTTCTAAAGCTCTTTGGGAACCGCTTGCGTAGCCCCACAGACCTGGCGGCTGCGGGCTTTGCTGCTGCCTTCAGCCTCAAAGCCACCCTTTCCCACTTGGCGCCGCGCCAGGCACAAAAATGCCCTATGGCTGGAGCTGGGTCCCATGCCCAAAGAGCCAGCAGGGAAAACTATGCCTTGTTCTAAAGCTCTTTGGGAACCGCTTGCTTGGCCCCACAGACGTGGGGGCTGCGGGCTTTCCTGCTGCCTTCAGCCTCAAAACCACCCTTTCCCACTACGCACCGCGCCAGGCACAAAAATGGCCATATGGCTGGAGTTGGTCCCCCGCCCAAAGAGCCAGCAGGGAAAACTATGCCTTGTTCTAAAGCTCTCTGGGAACCGCTTGCTTGGGCCCACAGACGTGGGGGCTGCGGGCTTTCCTGCTGCCTTCAGCCTCAAAACCACCCTATGCCACTACGCACCGCGCCAGGCACAAAAATAGCCATACGTCTGGAGATGGGTCCCCCACCCAAAGAGCCAGCAGGGAAAACTATGCCTTGTTCTAAAGCTCTTTGGGAACCGCTTGCGTAGCCCCACAGACCTGGGGGCTGCGGGCTTTCCTGCTGCCTTCAGCCTCAAAGCCACCCTTTCCCACTTGGCGCCGCGCCAGGCACAAAAATGGCCATACGGCTGGAGATGGGTCCCCCGTCCAAAGAGCCAGCAGGGAAAAATATGCCTTGTTCTAAAGCTCTTTGGGAACCGCTTGCGTAGCCCCACAGACCTGGGGGCTGCAGGCTTTCCTGCTGTCTTCAGCCTCAAAGCCACCCTTTCCCACTTGGCGCCCTATCAGGCACAAAAATGGCCTATGGCTGGAGATGGGTCCCATGCCCAAAGAGCCAGCAGGGAAAACTATGCCTTGTTCTAAAGCTCTTTGGGAACCGCTTGCTTGGGCCCACAGACCTGGGGGCTGCGGGCTTTCCTGCTGCCTTCAGCCTCAAAACCACCCTATGCCACTACGCACCGCGCCAGGCACAAAAATAGCCATACGTCTGGAGATGGGTCCCCCGCCCAAAGAGCCAGCAGGGAAAACTATGCCTTTTTCTAAAGCTCTATGGGAACCGCTTGCTTGGCCCCACAGACCTGGGGGCTGCGGGCTTTCCTGCTGCCTTCAGCCTCAACACCACCCTTTCCCACTTGGCGCCGCGCCAGGCACAAAAATGGCCATACGGCTGGAGATGGGTCCCCCGCCCAAAGAGCCAGCAGGGAAAACTCTGCCTTGTTCTAAAGCTCTTTGGGAACCGCTTCCATAGCCCCACAGACCTGGGGGCTGCAGGCTTTCCTGCTGCCTTCAGACTCGACACCACCCTTTCCCACTTGGCGCCGCGCCAGGCACAAAAATGGCCATACGACTGGACATGTGTCCGCCGCCCAAAGAGCCAGCAGGGAAAACTCTGCCTTGTTCTAAAGCTCTTTGGGAACCGCTTGCGTAGCCCCACAGACGTTAGGGCTGCAGGCTTTGCTGCTGCCTTCAGCCTCAAAACCACCCTTTCCCACTTGGCGCCGCGCCAGGCTCAAAAATGGCCATACGGCTGGAGATGGGTCCCCCGCCCAAAGAGCCAGCAGGGAAAACTATGCCTTGTTCTAAAGCTCTTTGGGAACCGCTTGCTTGGCCCCACAGACGTGGGGGCTGCGGGCTTTCCTGCTGCCTTCAGCCTCAAAACCACCCTATGCCACTACGCACCGCGTCAGGCACAAAAATAGCCATACGGCTGGAGATGGGTCCCCCACCCAAAGAGCCAGCAGGGAAAACTATGCCTTGTTCTAAAGCTCTTTGGGAACCGCTTGCGTAGCCCCACAGACCTGGGGGCTGCAGGCTTTCCTGCTGTCTTCAGCCTCAAAGCCACCCTTTCCCACTTGGCGCCCTATCAGGCACAAAAATGGCCTATGGGTGGAGATGGGTCCCATGCCCAAAGAGCCAGCAGGGAAAACTATGCCTTGTTCTAAAGCTCTTTGGGAACCGCTTGCGTAGCCCCACAGACCTGGGGGCTGCGGGCTTTCCTGCTGCCTTCAGCCTCGATACCACCATTTCCCACTTGGCGCTGCGCCATGCACAAAAATGGCCATACGGCTGGAGATGGGTCCCCCGCCCAAAGAGCCAGCAGGGAAAACTATGCCTTGTTCTAAAGCTCTTTGGGAACCGCTTGCGTAGCCCCACAGACCTGGGGGCTGCGGGCTTTCCTGCTGCCTTTAGCCTCGACACCACCCTTTCCCTCTTGGCGCCGCGCCAGGCACAAAAATGGCCGTACGGCTGGAGATGGGTCCCCCGCCCAAAGAGCCAGCAGGGAAAACTATGCCTTGTTCTAAAGCTCTTTGGGAACCGCTTGCGTAGCCCCACAGACCTGGGGGCTGCGGGCTTTCCTGCTGCCTTCAGCCTCAAAGCCACCCTTTCCCACTTTGCGCCGCGCCAGGCACAAAAATGGCCATACGGCTGGAGATGGGTCCCCCGCCCAAAGAGCCAGCAGGGAAAACTATGCCTTGTTCTAAAGCTCTTTGGGAACCGCTTGCGTAGCCCCACAGACCTTGGGGCTGCGGGCTTTCCTGCTGCCTTCAGCCTCGACAGCACCCTTTCCCACTTGGCTTCGCGCCAGGCACAAAAATGGCCTATGGCTGGAGATGGGTCCCATGCCCTAAGAGCCAGCTGGGAAAACTATGCCTTGTTCTAAAGCTCTTTGGGAACCGCTTGCGTAGCACCACAGACCTGGGGGCTGCAGGCTTTCCTCCTGCCTTCAGCCTCAAAGCCACCCTTTCCCACCTGGCGCCGCGCCAGGCTCAAAAATGGCCATACGGCTGGAGATGGGTCCCCCGCCCAGAGAGCCAGCAGGGAAAACTATGCCTTGTTCTAAAGCTCTTTGGGAACCGCTTGCGTAGCCCCACAGACCTGGGGGCTGCGGGCTTTCCTGCTGCCTTCAGCCTCAAAACCACCCTTTCCCACTTCGCCCCCGGCCAGGCACAAAAATGGCCATACGGCTGGAGATGGGTCCCCCGCCCAAAGAGCCAGCAGGGAAAACTATGCCTTGTTCTAAAGCTCTTTGGGAACCGCTTGCGTAGCCCCACAGACCTGGGGGCTGCAGGCTTTGCTGCTGCCTTCAGCCTCAAAGCCACCCTTTCCCACTTGGCGCCGGGCCAGGCACAAAAATGGCCATACGGCTGGAGATCGGTCCCCCGCCCAAAGAGCCAGCAGGGAAAACTATGCCTTGTTCTAAAGCTCTTTGGGAACCGCTTGCGTACCCCACAGACCTGGGGGCTACGGGCTTTCCTGCTGCCTTCAGATTCAAAGCCACCCTTTCCCACTTGGCGCCCTATCAGGCACAAAAATGGCCATACGGCTGGAGATGGGTCCCCCGCCCAAAGAGCCAGCAGGGAAAACTATGCCTTGTTCTAAAGCTCTCTGGGAACCGCTTGCTTGGGCCCACAGACCTGGGGGCTGCGGGCTTTCCTGCTGCCTTCAGCCTCAAAACCACCCTATGCCACTACGCACCGCGCCAGGCACAAAAATAGCCATTCGTCTGGAGATGGGTCCCCCGCCCAAAGAGCCAGCTGGGAAAACTATGCCTTGTTCTAAAGCTCTTTGGGAACCGCTTACTTGGCCCCACAGACGTGGGGGCTGCAGGCTTTCCTGCTGTCTTCAGCCTCAAAGCCACCCTTTCCCACTTGGCTTCGCGCCAGGCACAAAAATGGCCTATGGGTGGAGATGGGTCCCATGCCCAAAGAGCCAGCAGGGAAAACTATGCCTTGTTCTAAAGCTCTTTGGGAACCGCTTGCGTAGCCCCACAGACCTGGGGGCTGCGGGCTTTCCTGCTGCCTTTAGCCTCGACACCACCCTTTCCCTCTTGGCGCCGCGCCAGGCACAAAAATGGCCGTATGGCTGGAGATGGGTCCCCCGCCCAAAGAGCCAGCAGGGAAAACTATGCCTTGTTCTAAAGCTCTTTGGGAACCGCTTGCGTAGCCGCACAGACCTGGGGGCTGCGGGCTTTCCTGCTGCCTTCAGCCTCAAAGCCACCCTTTCCCACTTTGCGCCGGGCCAGGCACAAAAATGGCCATACGGCTGGAGATGGGTCCCCCGCCCAAAGAGCCAGCAGGGAAAACTATGCCTTGTTCTAAAGCTCTTTGGGAACCGCTTGCTTGGCCCCACAGACGTGGGGGCTGCGGGCTTTCCTGCTGCCTTCAGCCTCAAAACCACCCTTTCCCACTACGCACCGCGCCAGGCACAAAAATGGCCATATGGCTGGAGTTGGTCCCCCGCCCAAAGAGCCAGCAGGGAAAACTATGCCTTGTTCTAAAGCTCTCTGGGAACCGCTTGCTTGGGCCCACAGACGTGGGGGCTGCGGGCTTTCCTGCTGCCTTCAGCCTCAAAACCACCCTATGCCACTACGCACCGCGCCAGGCACAAAAATAGCCATACGTCTGGAGATGGGTCCCCCACCCAAAGAGCCAGCAGGGAAAACTATGCCTTGTTCTAAAGCTCTTTGGGAACCGCTTGCGTAGCCCCACAGACCTGGGGGCTGCGGGCTTTCCTGCTGCCTTCAGCCTCAAAGCCACCCTTTCCCACTTGGCGCCGCGCCAGGCACAAAAATGGCCATACGGCTGGAGATGGGTCCCCCGTCCAAAGAGCCAGCAGGGAAAAATATGCCTTGTTCTAAAGCTCTTTGGGAACCGCTTGCGTAGCCCCACAGACCTGGGGGCTGCAGGCTTTCCTGCTGTCTTCAGCCTCAAAGCCACCCTTTCCCACTTGGCGCCCTATCAGGCACAAAAATGGCCTATGGCTGGAGATGGGTCCCATGCCCAAAGAGCCAGCAGGGAAAACTATGCCTTGTTCTAAAGCTCTTTGGGAACCGCTTGCTTGGGCCCACAGACCTGGGGGCTGCGGGCTTTCCTGCTGCCTTCAGCCTCAAAACCACCCTATGCCACTACGCACCGCGCCAGGCACAAAAATAGCCATACGTCTGGAGATGGGTCCCCCGCCCAAAGAGCCAGCAGGGAAAACTATGCCTTGTTCTAAAGCTCTTTGGGAACCGCTTGCTTGGCCCCACAGACCTGGGGGCTGCGGGCTTTCCTGCTGCCTTCAGCCTCAACACCACCCTTTCCCACTTGGCGCCGCGCCAGGCACAAAAATGGCCATACGGCTGGAGATGGGTCCCCCGCCCAAAGAGCCAGCAGGGAAAACTCTGCCTTGTTCTAAAGCTCTTTGGGAACCGCTTCCATAGCCCCACAGACCTGGGGGCTGCAGGCTTTCCTGCTGCCTTCAGACTCGACACCACCCTTTCCCACTTGGCGCCGCGCCAGGCACAAAAATGGCCATACGACTGGACATGTGTCCGCCGCCCAAAGAGCCAGCAGGGAAAACTCTGCCTTGTTCTAAAGCTCTTTGGGAACCGCTTGCGTAGCCCCACAGACGTTAGGGCTGCAGGCTTTGCTGCTGCCTTCAGCCTCAAAACCACCCTTTCCCACTTGGCGCCGCGCCAGGCTCAAAAATGGCCATACGGCTGGAGATGGGTCCCCCGCCCAAAGAGCCAGCAGGGAAAACTATGCCTTGTTCTAAAGCTCTTTGGGAACCGCTTGCTTGGCCCCACAGACGTGGGGGCTGCGGGCTTTCCTGCTGCCTTCAGCCTCAAAACCACCCTATGCCACTACGCACCGCGTCAGGCACAAAAATAGCCATACGGCTGGAGATGGGTCCCCCACCCAAAGAGCCAGCAGGGAAAACTATGCCTTGTTCTAAAGCTCTTTGGGAACCGCTTGCGTAGCCCCACAGACCTGGGGGCTGCAGGCTTTCCTGCTGTCTTCAGCCTCAAAGCCACCCTTTCCCACTTGGCGCCCTATCAGGCACAAAAATGGCCTATGGGTGGAGATGGGTCCCATGCCCAAAGAGCCAGCAGGGAAAACTATGCCTTGTTCTAAAGCTCTTTGGGAACCGCTTGCGTAGCCCCACAGACCTGGGGGCTGCGGGCTTTCCTGCTGCCTTCAGCCTCGATACCACCATTTCCCACTTGGCGCTGCGCCATGCACAAAAATGGCCATACGGCTGGAGATGGGTCCCCCGCCCAAAGAGCCAGCAGGGAAAACTATGCCTTGTTCTAAAGCTCTTTGGGAACCGCTTGCGTAGCCCCACAGACCTGGGGGCTGCGGGCTTTCCTGCTGCCTTTAGCCTCGACACCACCCTTTCCCTCTTGGCGCCGCGCCAGGCACAAAAATGGCCGTACGGCTGGAGATGGGTCCCCCGCCCAAAGAGCCAGCAGGGAAAACTATGCCTTGTTCTAAAGCTCTTTGGGAACCGCTTGCGTAGCCCCACAGACCTGGGGGCTGCGGGCTTTCCTGCTGCCTTCAGCCTCAAAGCCACCCTTTCCCACTTTGCGCCGCGCCAGGCACAAAAATGGCCATACGGCTGGAGATGGGTCCCCCGCCCAAAGAGCCAGCAGGGAAAACTATGCCTTGTTCTAAAGCTCTTTGGGAACCGCTTGCGTAGCCCCACAGACCTTGGGGCTGCGGGCTTTCCTGCTGCCTTCAGCCTCGACAGCACCCTTTCCCACTTGGCTTCGCGCCAGGCACAAAAATGGCCTATGGCTGGAGATGGGTCCCATGCCCTAAGAGCCAGCTGGGAAAACTATGCCTTGTTCTAAAGCTCTTTGGGAACCGCTTGCGTAGCACCACAGACCTGGGGGCTGCAGGCTTTCCTCCTGCCTTCAGCCTCAAAGCCACCCTTTCCCACTTGGCGCCGGGCCAGGCACAAAAATGGCCATACGGCTGGAGATCGGTCCCCCGCCCAAAGAGCCAGCAGGGAAAACTATGCCTTGTTCTAAAGCTCTTTGGGAACCGCTTGCGTACCCCACAGACCTGGGGGCTACGGGCTTTCCTGCTGCCTTCAGATTCAAAGCCACCCTTTCCCACTTGGCGCCCTATCAGGCACAAAAATGGCCATACGGCTGGAGATGGGTCCCCCGCCCAAAGAGCCAGCAGGGAAAACTATGCCTTGTTCTAAAGCTCTCTGGGAACCGCTTGCTTGGGCCCACAGACCTGGGGGCTGCGGGCTTTCCTGCTGCCTTCAGCCTCAAAACCACCCTATGCCACTACGCACCGCGCCAGGCACAAAAATAGCCATTCGTCTGGAGATGGGTCCCCCGCCCAAAGAGCCAGCTGGGAAAACTATGCCTTGTTCTAAAGCTCTTTGGGAACCGCTTACTTGGCCCCACAGACGTGGGGGCTGCAGGCTTTCCTGCTGTCTTCAGCCTCAAAGCCACCCTTTCCCACTTGGCTTCGCGCCAGGCACAAAAATGGCCTATGGGTGGAGATGGGTCCCATGCCCAAAGAGCCAGCAGGGAAAACTATGCCTTGTTCTAAAGCTCTTTGGGAACCGCTTGCGTAGCCCCACAGACCTGGGGGCTGCGGGCTTTCCTGCTGCCTTTAGCCTCGACACCACCCTTTCCCTCTTGGCGCCGCGCCAGGCACAAAAATGGCCGTATGGCTGGAGATGGGTCCCCCGCCCAAAGAGCCAGCAGGGAAAACTATGCCTTGTTCTAAAGCTCTTTGGGAACCGCTTGCGTAGCCGCACAGACCTGGGGGCTGCGGGCTTTCCTGCTGCCTTCAGCCTCAAAGCCACCCTTTCCCACTTTGCGCCGGGCCAGGCACAAAAATGGCCATACGGCTGGAGATGGGTCCCCCGCCCAAAGAGCCAGCAGGGAAAACTATGCCTTGTTCTAAAGCTCTTTGGGAACCGCTTGCGTAGCCCCACAGACCTTGGGGCTGCGGGCTTTCCTGCTGCCTTCAGCCTCGACAGCACCCTTTCCCACTTGGCTTCGCGCCAGGCACAAAAATGGCCTATGGCTGGAGATGGGTCCCATGCCCTAAGAGCCAGCTGGGAAAACTATGCCTTGTTCTAAAGCTCTTTGGGAACCGCTTGCGTAGCACCACAGACCTGGGGGCTGCAGGCTTTGCTCCTGCCTTCAGCCTCAAAGCCACCCTTTCCCACCTGGCGCCGCGCCAGGCTCAAAAATGGCCATACGGCTGGAGATGGGTCCCCCGCCCAGAGAGCCAGCAGGGAAAACTATGCCTTGTTCTAAAGCTCTTTGGGAACCGCTTGCGTAGCCCCACAGACCTGGGGGCTGCGGGCTTTCCTGCTGTCTTCAGCCTCAAAGCAACCCTTTCCCACTTGGCGCCCTATCAAGCACAAAAATGGCCTATGGCTGGAGATGGGTCCCATGCCCAAAGAGCCAGCAGGGAAAACTATGCCTTGTTCTAAAGCTCTTTGGGAACCGCTTGCGTAGCCGCACAGACCTGGGGGCTGCGGGCTTTCCTGCTGCCTTCAGCCTCAAAACCACCCTTTCCCACTTGGCCCCCGGCCAGGCACAAAAATGGCCATACGGCTGGAGATGGGTCCCCCGCCCAAAGAGCCAGCAGGGAAAACTATGCCTTGTTCTAAAGCTCTTTGGGAACCGCTTGCGTAGCCCCACAGACCTGGGGGCTGCAGGCTTTGCTGCTGCCTTCAGCCTCAAAACCACCCTTTCCCACTTGGCGCTGCGCCAGGCACAAAAATGGCCATACGGCTGGAGATGGGTCCCCCGCCCAAAGAGCCAGCAGGGAAAATTATGCCTTGTTCTAAAGCTCTTTGGGAACCGCTTGCGTAGCCCCACAGACCTGGGGGCTGCGGGCTTTCCTGCTGCCTTTAGCCTCGACACCACCCTTTCCCACTTGGCGCCGTGCCAGGCTCAAAAATGGCCATACGGCTGGAGATGGGTCCCCCGCCCAGAGAGCCAGCAGGGAAAACTATGCCTTGTTCTAAAGCTCTTTGGGAACCGCTTGCGTAGCCCCAGAGACCTGGGGGCTGCGGGCTTTCCTGCTGCCTTCAAGCCTCAAAGCCACCCTTTCCCACTGGGCGCCGCGCCAGGCACAAAAATGGCCTATGGCTGGAGATGGGTCCCCCGAACAAAGAGCCAGCAGGGAAAACTATGCCTTGTTCTAAAGCTCTTTGGGAACCGCTTGCGTAGCCCCACAGACCTGGGGGCTGCAGGCTTTCCTGCTGCCTTCAGCCTCAAAGCCACCCTTTCCCACTTGGCGCCCTATCAAGCACAAAAATGGCCTATGGCTGGAGATGGGTCCCAGGCCCAAAGAGCCAGCAGGGAAAACTATGCCTTGTTCTAAAGCTCTTTGGGAACCGCTTGCTTGGCCCCACAGACGTGGGGGCTGCGGGCTTTCCTGCTGCCTTCAGCCTCGACACCACCCTTTCCCACTTGGCGCCGCGCCAGGCACAAAAATGGCCATACGGCTGGAGATGGGTCCCCCGCCCAAAGAGCCAGCAGGGAAAACTATGCCTTGTTCTAAAGCTCTTTGGGAACCGCTTGCGTAGCCCCACAGACCTGGGGGCTGCGGGCTTTGCTGCTGCCTTCAGCGTCAAAGCCACCCTTTCCCACTTGGCGCCGTGCCAGGCACAAAAATGGCCATACGGCTGGAGATGGGTCCCCCGCCCAAAGAGCCAGCAGGGAAAACTATGCCTTGTTCTAAAGCTCTTTGGGAACCGCTTGCTTGGCCCCACAGACCTGGGGACTGCAGGCTTTGCTGCTGCCTTCAGCCTCAACACCACCCTTTCCCACTTGGCGCCGGGCCAGGGACAAAAATGGCCATACGGCTGGAGATGGGTCCCCCGCCCAAAGAGCCAGCAGGGAAAACTATGCCTTGTTCTAAAGCTCTTTGGGAACCGCTTGCGTAGCCCCACAGACCTGGGGGCTGCAGGCTTTCCTGCTGCCTTCAGATTCAAAGCCACCCTTTCCCTCTTGGGGCTTCGCCAGGCACAAAAATGGCCATACGGCTGGAGATGGGTCCCCCGCCCAAAGAGCGAGCAGCGAAAACTATGCCTTGTTCTAAAGCTCTTTGGGAACCGCTTGCGTAGCCCCACAGACCTGGGGGCTGCGGGCTTTCCTGCTGCCTTCAGCCTCGACACCACCCTTTCCCACTTGGCGCCGCGCCAGGCTCAAAAATGGCCATACGGCTGGAGATGGGTCCCCCGCCCTAAGAGCCAGCAGGGAAAACTATGCCTTGTTCTAAAGCTCTTTGGGAACCGCTTGCGTAGCCCCACAGACCTGGGGGCTGCAGGCTTTGCTCCTGCCTTCAGCCTCAAAGCCACCCTTTCCCACCTGGCGCCGCGCCAGGCACAAAAATGGCCATACGGCTGGAGATGGGTCCCCGCCCAGAGAGCCAGCAGGGAAAACTATGCCTTGTTCTAAAGCTCTTTGGGAACCGCTTGCGTAGCCCCACAGACCTGGGGACTGCGGGCTTTCCTGCTGCCTTCAGCCTCGACACCACCCTTTCCCACTTGGCGCCGCGCCAGGCACAAAAATGGCCATACGGCTGGAGATGGGTCCCCCGCCCAAAGAGCCAGCAGGGAAAACTATGCCTTGTTCTAAAGCTCTTTGGGAACCGCTTGCATAGCCCCACAGACCTGGGGGCTGCAGGCTTTCCTGCTGTCTTCAGCCTCAAAGCCACCCTTTCCCACTTGGCGCCCTATCAGGCACAAAAATGGCCATACGGCTGGAGATGTGTCCCCCGCCCAAAGAGCCAGCAGGGAAAACTATGCCTTGTTCTAAAGCTCTTTGGGAACCGCTTGCGTAGCCCCACAGACCTGGGGGCTGCGGGCTTTCCTGCTGCCTTCAGCCTCGACACCACCCTTTCCCACTTGGCGCCCTATCAGGCACAAAAATGGCCATACGGCTGGAGATGTGTCCCCCGCCCAAAGAGCCAGCAGGGAAAACTATGCCTTGTTCTAAAGCTCTTTGGGAACCGCTTGCGTAGCCCCACAGACCTGGGGGCTGCGGGCTTTGCTGCTGCCTTCAGCCTCAAAGCCACCCTTTCCCACTTGGCGCCGCGCCAGGCACAAAAATGGCCATACGGTTGGAGATGGGTCCCAGGCCCAAAGAGCCAGCAGGGAAAACTATGCCTTGTTCTAAAGCTCTTTGGGAACCGCTTGCGTAGCCCCACAGACGTGGGGGCTGCGGGCTTTCCTGCTGCCTTCAGCCTCAAAACCACCCTTTCCCACTTGGCACTGCTCCAGGCTCAAAAATGGCCATACGGCTGCAGATGGGTCCCCCGCCCAGAGAGCCAGCAGGGAAAACTATGCCTTGTTCTAAAGCTCTTTGGGAACCGCTTGCGTAGCCCCACAGACCTGGGGGCTGCAGGCTTTGCTGCTGCCTTCAGCCTCAAAGCCACCCTTTCCCACTTGGCGCCGGGCCAGGCACAAAAATGGCCATACGGCTGGAGATGGGTCCCCCGCCCAAAGAGCCAGCAGGGAAAACTATGCCTTGTTCTAAAGCTCTTTGGGAACCGCTTGCGTAGCCCCACAGACCTGGGGGCTGCGGGCTTTGCTGCTGCCTTCAGCCTCAAAGCCACCCTTTCCCACTTGGCGCCGCGCCAGGCACAAAAATGGCCATACGGCTGGAGATGGGTCCCCCGCCCAAAGAGCCAGCAGGGAAAACTATGCCTTGTTCTAAAGCTCTTTGGGAACCGCTTGCTTGGCCCCACAGACCTGGGGGCTGCAGTCTTTGCTGCTGCCTTCAGCCTCAACACCACCCTTTCCCACTTGGCGCCGGGCCAGGGACAAAAATGGCCATACGGCTGGAGATGGGTCCCCTGCCAAAAGAGCCAGCAGGGAAAACTATGCCTTGTTCTAAAGCTCTTTGGGAACCGCTTGCATAGACCCACAGACCTGGGGGCTGCGGGCTTTCCTGCTGCCTTCAGATTCAAAGCCACCCTTTCCCTCTTGGGGCTTCGCCAGGCACAAAAATGGCCATACGGCTGGAGATGGGTCCCCCGCCCAAAGAGCGAGCAGGGAAAACTATGCCTTGTTCTAAAGCTCTTTGGGAACCGCTTGCGTAGCCCCACAGACCTGGGGGCTGCGGGCTTTCCTGCTGCCTTCAGCCTCGACACCACCCTTTCCCACTTGGCGCCGCGCCAGGCTCAAAAATGGCCATACGGCTGGAGATGGGTCCCCCGCCCTAAGAGCCAGCAGGGAAAACTATGCCTTGTTCTAAAGCTCTTTGGGAACCGCTTGCGTAGCCCCACAGACCTGGGGGCTGCAGGCTTTGCTCCTGCCTTCAGCCTCAAAGCCACCCTTTCCCACCTGGCGCCGCGCCAGGCTCAAAAATGGCCATACGTCTGGAGATGGGTCCCCGCCCAGAGAGCCAGCAGGGAAAACTATGCCTTGTTCTAAAGCTCTTTGGGAACCGCTTGCGTAGCCCCACAGACCTGGGGACTGCGGGCTTTCCTGCTGCCTTCAGCCTCGACACCACCCTTTCCCACTTGGCGCCGCGCCAGGCACAAAAATGGCCATACGGCAGGAGATGGGTCCCCCGCCCAAAGAGCCAGCAGGGAAAACTATGCCTTGTTCTAAAGCTCTTTGGGAACCGCTTGCATAGGCCCACAGACCTGGGGCTGCAGGCTTTCCTGCTGTCTTCAGCCTCAAAGCCACCCTTTCCCACTTGGCGCCGCGCCAGGCACAAAAATGGCCATACGGCTGGAGATGGGTCCCCCGCCCAAAGAGCCAGCAGGGAAAACTATGCCTTGTTCTAAAGCTCTTTGGGAACCGCTTGCGTAGCCCCACAGACCTGGGGGCTGCGGGCTTTGCTGCTGCCTTCAGCCTCAAAGCCACCCTTTCCCACTTGGCGCCGCGCCAGGCACAAAAATGGCCTATGGCTGGAGCTGGGTCCCATGCCCAAAGAGCCAGCAGGGAAAACTATGCCTTGTTCTAAAGCTCTTTGGGAACCGCTTGCTTGGCCCCACAGACCTGGGGGCTGCGGGCTTTCCTGCTGCCTTCAGCCTCAAAACCACCCTTTCCCACTACGCACCGCGCCAGGCACAAAAATGGCCATATGGCTGGAGTTGGTCCCCCGCCCAAGGAGCCAGCAGGGAAAACTATGCCTTGTTCTAAAGCTCTCTGGGAACCGCTTGCTTGGGCCCACAGACGTGGGGGCTGCGGGCTTTCCTGCTGCCTTCAGCCTCAAAACCACCCTATGCCACTACGCACCGCGCCAGGCACAAAAATAGCCATACGTCTGGAGATGGGTCCCCCACCCAAAGAGCCAGCAGGGAAAACTATGCCTTGTTCTAAAGCTCTTTGGGAACCGCTTGCGTAGCCCCACAGACCTGGGGGCTGCGGGCTTTCCTGCTGCCTTCAGCCTCGACACCACCCTTTCCCACTTGGCGCCGCGCCAGGCACAAAAATGGCCATACGGCTGGAGATGGGTCCCCCGCCCAAAGAGCCAGCAGGGAAAAATATGCCTTGTTCTAAAGCTCTTTGGGAACCGCTTGCATAGCCCCACAGACCTGGGAGCTGCAGGCTTTCCTGCTGTCTTCAGCCTCAAAGCCACCCTTTCCCACTTGGCGCCCTATCAGGCACAAAAATGGCCTATGGCTGGAGATGGGTCCCATGCCCAAAGAGCCAGCAGGGAAAACTATGCCTTGTTCTAAAGCTCTCTGGGAACCGCTTGCTTGGGCCCATGAACCTGGGGGCTGCGGGCTTTCCTGCTGCCTTCAGCCTCAAAACCACCCTATGCCACTACGCACCGCACCAGGCACAAAAATAGCCATACGTCTGGAGATGGGTCCCCCGCCCAAAGAGCCAGCAGGGAAAACTATGCCTTGTTCTAAAGCTCTTTGGGAACCGCTTGCTTGGCCCCACAGACGTGGGGGCTGCGGGCTTTCCTGCTGCCTTCAGCCTCGACACCACCCTTTCCCACTTGGCGCCGCGCCAGGCACAAAAATGGCCATACGGCTGGAGATGGGTCCCCCGCCCAAAGAGCCAGCAGGGAAAACTCTGCCTTGTTCTAAAGCTCTTTGGGAACCGCTTCCATAGCCCCACAGACCTGGGGGCTGCAGGCTTTCCTGCTGCCTTCAGACTCGACACCACCCTTTCCCACTTGGCGCCGCGCCAGGCACAAAAATGGCCATACGACTGGACATGTGTCCGCCGCCCAAAGAGCCAGCAGGGAAAACTATGCCTTGTTCTAAAGCTCTTTGGGAACCGCTTGCGTAGCCCCACAGACCTTAGGGCTGCAGGCTTTGCTGCTGCCTTCAGCCTCAAAACCACCCTTTCCCACTTGGCGCCGCGCCAGGCTCAAAAATGGCCATACGGCTGGAGATGGGTCCCCCGCCCAAAGAGCCAGCTGGGAAAACTATGCCTTGTTCTAAAGCTCTTTGGGAACCGCTTGCTTGGCCCCACAGACGTGGGGGCTGCGGGCTTTCCTGCTGCCTTCAGCCTCAAAACCACCCTATGCCACTACGCACCGCGTCAGGCACAAAAATAGCCATACGGCTGGAGATGGGTCCCCCACCCAAAGAGCCAGCAGGGAAAACTATGCCTTGTTCTAAAGCTCTTTGGGAACCGCTTGCGTAGCCCCACAGACCTGGGGGCTGCAGGCTTTCCTGCTGTCTTCAGCCTCAAAGCCACCCTTTCCCACTTGGCGCCCTATCAGGCACAAAAATGGCCTATGGGTGGAGATGGGTCCCATGCCCAAAGAGCCAGCAGGGAAAACTATGCCTTGTTCTAAAGCTCTTTGGGAACCGCTTGCGTAGCCCCACAGACCTGGGGGCTGCGGGCTTTCCTGCTGCCTTCAGCCTCGATACCACCATTTCCCACTTGGCGCTGCGCCATGCACAAAAATGGCCATACGGCTGGAGATGGGTCCCCCGCCCAAAGAGCCAGCAGGGAAAACTATGCCTTGTTCTAAAGCTCTTTGGGAACCGCTTGCGTAGCCCCACAGACCTGGGGGCTGCGGGCTTTCCTGCTGCCTTTAGCCTCGACACCACCCTTTCCCTCTTGGCGCCGCGCCAGGCACAAAAATGGCCGTACGGCTGGAGATGGGTCCCCCGCCCAAAGAGCCAGCAGGGAAAACTATGCCTTGTTCTAAAGCTCTTTGGGAACCGCTTGCGTAGCCCCACAGACCTGGGGGCTGCGGGCTTTCCTGCTGCCTTCAGCCTCAAAGCCACCCTTTCCCACTTTGCGCCGGGCCAGGCACAAAAATGGCCATACGGCTGGAGATGGGTCTCCCGCCCAAAGAGCCAGCAGGGAAAACTATGCCTTGTTCTAAAGCTCTTTGGGAACCGCTTGCGTAGCCCCACAGACCTTGGGGCTGCGGGCTTTCCTGCTGCCTTCAGCCTCGACAGCACCCTTTCCCACTTGGCTTCGCGCCAGGCACAAAAATGGCCTATGGCTGGAGATGGGTCCCATGCCCTAAGAGCCAGCTGGGAAAACTATGCCTTGTTCTAAAGCTCTTTGGGAACCGCTTGCGTAGCACCACAGACCTGGGGGCTGCAGGCTTTGCTCCTGCCTTCAGCCTCAAAGCCACCCTTTCCCACCTGGCGCCGCGCCAGGCTCAAAAATGGCCATACGGCTGGAGATGGGTCCCCCGCCCAGAGAGCCAGCAGGGAAAACTATGCCTTGTTCTAAAGCTCTTTGGGAACCGCTTGCGTAGCCCCACAGACCTGGGGGCTGCGGGCTTTCCTGCTGCCTTCAGCCTCAAAACCACCCTTTCCCACTTGGCCCCCGGCCAGGCTCAAAAATGGCCATACGGCTGGAGATGGGTCCCCCGCCCAAAGAGCCAGCAGGGAAAACTATGCCTTGTTCTAAAGCTCTTTGGGAACCGCTTGCGTAGCCCCACAGACCTGGGGGCTGCAGGCTTTGCTGCTGCCTTCAGCCTCAAAACCACCCTTTCCCACTTGGCGCTGCGCCAGGCACAAAAATGGCCATACGGCTGGAGATGGGTCCCCCGCCCAAAGAGCCAGCAGGGAAAATTATGCCTTGTTCTAAAGCTCTTTGGGAACCGCTTGCGTAGCCCCACAGACCTGGGGGCTGCGGGCTTTCCTGCTGCCTTTAGCCTCGACACAACCCTTTCCCACTTGGCGCCGCGCCAGGCTCAAAAATGGCCATACGGCTGGAGATGGGTCCCCCGCCCAGAGAGCCAGCAGGGAAAACTATGCCTTGTTCTAAAGCTCTTTGGGAACCGCTTGCGTAGCCCCACAGACCTGGGGGCTGCGGGCTTTCCTGCTGCCTTCAAGCCTCAAAGCCACCCTTTCCCACTGGGCGCCGGGCCAGGCACAAAAATGGCCTATGGCTGGAGATGGGTCCCCCGCTCAGAGAGCCAGCAGGGAAAACTATGCTTTGTTCTAAAGCTCTTTGGGAACTGCTTGCGTAGCCCCACAGACCTGGGGGCTGCAGGCTTTCCTGCTGCCTTCAGCCTCAAAGCCACCCTTTCCCACTTGGCGCCCTATCAGGCACAAAAATGGCCTATGGGTGGAGATGGGTCCCCTGCCCAAAGATCCAGCAGGGAAAACTATGCCTTGTTCTAAAGCTCTTTGGGAACCGCTTGCTTGGCCCCACAGACGTGGGGGCTGCGGGCTTTCCTGCTGCCTTCAGCCTCAAAACCACCCTTTCCCACTTGGCACTGCTCCAGGCTCAAAAATGGCCATACGGCTGCAGATGGGTCCCCCGCCCAGAGAGCCAGCAGGGAAAACTATGCCTTGTTCTAAAGCTCTTTGGGAACTGCTTGCGTAGCCCCACAGACCTGGGGGCTGCGGGCTTTGCTGCTGCCTTCAGCCTCAACACCACCCTTTCCCACTTGGCGCCGGGCCAGGGACAAAAATGGCCATACGGCTGGAGATGGGTCCCCTGCCAAAAGAGCCAGCAGGGAAAACTATGCCTTGTTCTAAAGCTATTTGGGAACCGCTTGCGTAGCCCCACAGACCTGGGGGCTGCGGGATTTCCTGCTGCCTTCAGCCTCGACACCAGCCTTTCCCACTTGGCGCCCTATCAGGCACAAAAATGGCCATACGGCTGGAGATGGGTCCCCCGCCCAAAGAGCCAGCAGGGAAAACTATGCCTTGTTCTAAAGCTCTTTGGGAACCGCTTGCGTAGCCCCACAGACCTGGGGGCTGCGGGCTTTGCTGCTGCCTTCAGCCTCAAAGCTACCCTTTCCCACTTGGCGCCGTGCCAGGCACAAAAATGGCCTATGGGTGGAGATGGGTCCCATGCCCAAAGAGCCAGCAGGGAAAACTATGCCTTGTTCTAAAGCTCTTTGGGAACCGCTTGCTTGGCCCCACAGACCTGGGGGCTGCGGGCTTTCCTGCTGCCTTCAGCCTCAAAACCACCCTTTCCCACTACGCACCGCGCCAGGCACAAAAATGGCCATATGGCTGGAGATGGGTCCCCCGCCCAAAGAGCCAGCAGGGAAAACTATGCCTTGTTCTAAAGCTCTTTGGGAACCTCTTGCATAGCCCCACAGACCTGGGAGCTGCAGGCTTTCCTGCTGTCTTCAGCCTCAAAGCCACCCTTTCCCACTTGGCGCCCTATCAGGCACAAAAATGGCCTATGGGTGGAGATGGGTCCCATGCCCAAAGAGCCAGCAGGGAAAACTATGCCTTGTTCTAAAGCTCTTTGGGAACTGCTTGCTTGGCCCCACAGACGTGGGGGCTGCGGGCTTTCCTGCTGTCTTCAGCCTCGACACCACCCTTTCCCACTTGGCGCCCTATCAGGCACAAAAATGGCCATACGGCTGGAGATGGGTCCCCCGCCCAAAGAGCCAGCAGGGAAAACTATGCCTTGTTCTAAAGCTCTTTGGGAACCGCTTGCGTAGCCCCACAGACCTGGGGGCTGCAGGCTTTCCTGCTGCCTTCAGACTCGCCACCACCCTTTCCCACTTGGCGCCGCGTCAGGCACAAAAATGGCCATACGACTGGACATGTGTCCGCCGCCCAAAGAGCCAGCAGGGAAAACTCTGCCTTGTTCTAAAGCTCTTTGGGAACCGCTTGCGTAGCCCCACAGACCTTAGGGCTGCAGGCTTTGCTGCTGCCTTCAGCCTCAAAACCACCCTTTCCCACTTGGCGCCGCGCCAGGCTCAAAAATGGCCATACGGCTGGAGATGGGTCCCCCGCCCAAAGAGCCAGCAGGGAAAACTATGCCTTGTTCTAAAGCTCTTTGGGAACCGCTTGCGTAGCCCCACAGACCTGGGGGCTGCAGGCTTTGCTGCTGCCTTCAGCCTCAAAGCCACCCTTTCCCACTTGGCGTCGCGCTAGGCACAAAAATGGCCATACAGCTGGAGATGGGTCCCCCGCCCAAGGAGCCAGCAGGGAAAACTATGCCTTGTTCTAAAGCTCTTTGGGAACCGCTTGCGTAGCCCCACAGACCTGGGGGCTGTGGGCTTTCCTGCTGCCTTCAGCCTCAAAGCCACCCTTTCACACTTGGCGCCGCGCCAGGCACAAAAATGGCCATACGGCTGGAGATGGGTCCCATGCCCAAAGAGCCAGCAGGGAAAACTATGCCTTGTTCTAAAGCTCTTTGGGAACCGCTTGCGTAGCCCCACAGACCTGGGGGCTGCAGGCTTTCCTGCTGCCTTCAGCCTCAAAACCACCCTTTCCCACTTGGCGCCGCGCCAGGCACAAAAATGGCCATACGGCTGGAGATGGGTCCCCCGCCCAAAGAGCCTGCAGGGAAAGCTTTGTCTACAGTCAGTCAAGGTCGACGTACTCAACACTGATAAGAAAGATCACATGTGTTCTTGTGGTGAGGGATATCAAGTGGAAATCCTTCTCGCGGAGTGATCAAGCGATTTAAACTTTTCATCATAATCCAAAGTCTAACATGCAAAACAATTGTCTAAGTAAAGCACAATACAGTGAGTATTAGTAAAACAACAACAGAGTGAAGCATCTTGTTATAAAGTCCTGTAACTGTCGGTGACCATCCAAAAAGAGGATCTCCCCATCTATGTCCTTCGCCTCTCTTCACTCTTTCCAACGCTTTGTGTATTTCTTCAACCTGATGATGGACGGTAATCAAAGTTGTCTGTCTATTTTCTTGGGCCTCTTTCAAGAGTCGCTTCAATTCATTGTGTTTTAGCAGCTTCTTCACCAGGGAGAGATTCATTCCGATAGGGGCAGGCAACAATCTCGAATCAACGTATAATTAGGTTGTAGCAATTGAAAAGACGTAACAGGAGCTTAATAATTGAAGTCGCATCCCGTAACTTTGTGTTAGTAAAGTTCAAACACAAAGATTTGAGTGATTACTATGTCATCTCTGAATACAAGACTACAGGGAGACCTCATGCTAACGCACCCTTTCCCAATATAGTCAAGCACAGTCTCTGGGGTTTCATCGGGATGTGTCTCAAAGTGACAAACATTCTGGTTGGTGTCAAGACAAAGGTCTTGTGCTTTGAGAGTATTACTCTCACAAATGAATCCTTGTTGGTCTCGTGAAACGCATGCGTCAACATCAGCAGTTTGCCATTTAGTCTCATTTTGTCGTGCCCAACCTCTGTGCTGTGTTGGATAGAGTAGAGCTCCTTGGTGATTCAACCCCAGTGCGATGATTGGGTATGTGGTGTATACGGAGGCATTGCGTATCGTTAAGACAAAAGCTGTGGCTTTGCTCTCAGTGGGATCGTAGGTGAAATTAACCAGATACCACCTGGACTGAAATTTTTTCTCAAATTCAATTGCGTTATCCCATATTACTTTTCGAATTTCGGTGGGCAAGGTGCCTTCTTTACCTTCCCTTATGATTGCGGCTGTCATAGATTGCATCCACAATTGGGCTTGGATACAACTAAGAGCCAAGGAAACATTGGTTTGAGTTGTACCAAGTGCATCTGTGATCAGCTGATGGTCTTTTTCACCCGTTTCTTCCCATTGAGGCAATATATTCTATAAAAGCCGTTGGTGGTTTCCCAATGCTAATAGAGAGGACCGTAGGGGATGTCTTAATTTGTCCAGATCAGTAGCGGTTGTGACTAGTTTGTTGGCAAGTATCTCAGCATCTATACTATTCAAGACTCCCAGGCCTGTTCCTAAGATACCAGTCGCATCCCTCTTCCGTCCGTGTGAAGTGGCAAGAGTTCGTTTGCGTAACCATGCTGACCATTCTGCATAAGATGTACTCAGGAATGGTGAGCAGGTGGGTTTGATCGCAGAGATTTTAATCTGCATTGACAATTCTGCTCGTTTGAGGGAATATGTGGGATTAAACAGTACCTGTTGTTGACCTGTGTGTGTTTAATAACGTAAGGGCCAATGTTGAAAATGTAAGGAGTTAGTCTAATGGAGGGCTTAGAAAAGAGAGAGGTGGTTTTTTTTTTTTTCTCTTAGAAGAGAGAGCCTTTGAGAGTTTGTGGGGTGTAGGTTCTGGATTCATTTCAGCAAGTTCAGGTGTATTTGAGTCAATCATAAATTCAAATAACAATTCTGTGCCCTTGTAGCCCCAAATACAGTACACTACTGTAGGTTTGATGAAAGTGAAATTGTGCCAGCAATCTGAATTTGGCTCCATAATTTTGTAACAATCAGTGTTGTATTTGTCCGCTTTGGTAGAGTCTACATAGATGGTTTTAATTACAGTTGGCCTGTGGTGATTAGACCCGTTGATAAATCGGCAACCAATGTGTGTTCTTGTGGAATAATTACTAAATTGGCCAAGAATACAAAAATACAGCATTGTTCACACATTAAGGAAAGTCATAAAATCAAGAGGCTTCTGAGGTAGAATACAGCCGCAGCTAGCACACGAAGAATGCAACAGCTGTGATTCCCTGTACAAGGTTGTTTGCGAAACTACACGAGGGATGGAACGGAACGCGCTTGTTCCGTGGCCTTCCCTTGTGACGAATAGCAGATATGGGGACGAGATGGTACTACGGAACTGATAAGCGGCTTACACGCCACCCGAGCCAACATTTCGTCAAATGTTGATGAAATGCTGTCCTTTTGTGCGAACTTTGCTCACCACAATGTATCAAAACACACCTCCATCCCGGAGGCTATCCGCCCCCGAGGTGTGAACACTCCTCCTTGAGTACATTAATCATAATAAAAGTACATATGACTAAAGTCACTCAAACTCCACTTTGAAGTTAAAAAAATAATATAAAAATAGCCCAAGAGAGGGGGGATGTCTGGGAAGACACCATCGCGAAGAATCCCACCGCTGTTTTCTGGGATCAGTCGACGGGCTGAGCCTTTCTTCCCCCCATAAGGACGCCTTTGGGTAAGACTTTGATTACACCGAGTGCTTTCTCGGGGACTCTAGAAATTTCTCTAGAGAATCTCTACCCTACATTTATAGCCAGGCTGTATCGTTTATAATTTTGTCACGCGTTTGTCTATTTAACAATGTCTTTATTTGCACGTGCTTTGCAGACAGTGTATTTATCACCGGCAATCCTAAAGAACCTGTATATCTGTTGTTTAAATAAACTGCACTGTTTCAGTAGCTAGTCGTTTCGCTTTCTCACTGAACGCGACCAAAACTTGAGAGAGGCCGTGCTGGTTCAGGAGCACGACTAGACTGAAGGTGCAGCCCACTATTAGTGTCTCCAAATCGTAATAGTTTAACACATAGTAAACGCGATTGGCCTGATAGTGCTGAATTGGGCATCACTCAGAATTGAAACCCAGCCGCACCTGGCCTCCCACCTCGGTGAGGAGTGTTAGAACGCAAGGGGGTTTATCTTCTGCCAAAACCGCTTGGCCCCGTTTCACGCAACAGAATTTGGCGTAGTCGGCAGGATTGCCATGGATAAACTGCTGCAAAAATATGATTGTGCCCCTTCCCAGGGTGGGAAGGAGTGGGCCCAAAAATTTTGGAAGGATGAAGAGAAAGTGGTGGAACGTATTGAAGAGCGTCGGGTTTCACAGAAGCTCAGAGCGGGGAAAGGCAAGGGTGTGATTTGTGCTGTGTTAGGCGCCTGTTTATCTTGTGCACAACAAGAAGCTAGAGAAACCCCCGCTCCTAATCTGATTTCAGCTGTAGAATATGCAACCCTGAAATCGGAGAATGAGGTGCTGAAGTCATCATTAGCCTTGCAAAAGGAGACAGGAGAAAGATTAAGAACTCAAGTCGATAAGCTTGTGAGTGAGAATGAATGTTTAGGAAACCGGAATGCTCAACTTGGGAGTGAAAATCGCCAACTTAAAATGTTATTGAAAGGGTGACCGGGCTCTTAGATAAAATGCAGCCCTCGACCCAGGTCCAACAGATTCGTAAGTTAATGTGTTATCCAAATTCCGGAACCCAGACCGGAGATTTTTTTGTCTAATAGTGAGGATGACGAAGAAGATGAGGAGGAAAGGACTTTTACTTTGAAATCCCAAGTTTTTCCTTTACGTCCTCTGGTTAAAACTGAAACTGCAGTTGATGATGGTGATGAAATTCACACCACTGTGCGTACCGTTCCATGGACACCAACCGAGTTAACAAAAATAAGGGAGAAATATTCGAGGCGACCAGAAGAGTCAGCTGTTGAGTATGTGTGGCGAGTTTCTTCTGAAGGGGGGGGCAGAATTATGCTGAGTGAGGAAGAAGCAGGAGACTCTTGGGGACCAGGAGTGTTTTTAACCACTATGCCTGGGGATCATAATTATTCCCTAACCGCTCGAGCAGCCTTTTGGGCAGGGGGTATGGATCCGCGAGAGAGGGGGGAGCCGTTAGAGATTAGAGCTACAGGCTACTCTGATCTGTTTGCGGCTGTACGGAAAGCAGCTTGTCTGCAAGCCATGTATGACAGAGAGGAATTTCGGAAATCCCCAATGTCAGCCCCTATCGACCCGGATCGATTAGCCCCTCTCATCCGTGGTCTTCCCGGTTGCCTGAAACCGTTCCTTGTTCGCACTCAAGATCGTATACGGGATGCTCGGGGTGCTCATGGGCGGGGCCGTCGTCACTACATGCCCACCTGGAATGTACAGGAAATAGATCAATATGGGCGCCGAATGGGCTGGGCCAGCCAAACTAGTGAGAAATCCTCCGAACACCCGCGAAAGGTTCGCCAAGTCCAAACTCACACTCAAAACCCTAAATCAGAGGGAAGGTTTAAGCCAGATAAGGACCGGAATGAGTTGTGGCGTAAAGCCCTACAATTAGGGGTGCCCCGACAATTCTTGCACGGTGACCCTACGGGAGATCTCCGTACGCTAGTCCAATCTCTACCTAGAAAGAATAATGCGGCTGGGGAGAAAAGTCTAACCAGAGAATCCCCAAGCCGTGAGAAAACTGTGCCTTCTGCACCGGAACATAACTTGATTGATTTGACAGAGTCCCAGCCACAACACTCCTATCCCCGGGGAGGGCACTGAGCAACCCTGTCGGGCAGGTACTAGCAATCCAATGGCGCTCTCATAAAGACTCCGAACCCGTTATTGTCATTCCTGTTGGACCCCGGAAGATATTGGTAAATTTTATTATTGATACTGGAGCCCAAATGTCTGCAATCACTAACGAAACAGCACAACTTCTAGGTATAAATCCCACCCGACGCAGAGTCAACTTCACAGGAATTGATGGTGTGGTAAAAACATGCCCCACTGCAAAAATTAACCTCTGGTTGCCGGGAGAGCAGCGAATGACTAGGGCAGAAGTGTTAGTGGGTGCCTCACGTAGACCCGACTCAAAGTGTCAGGGACCCGCACAGGAAGTTAAATTCCTGGGGGTCTGGTGGATTAAGGGAGCTGCTTCTGTCCCTCAGGATACCCTGAAAAAATAGAACATGGACAGAATCCTTCCAGCACGAAGGAGTTACAGCAGGTCCTGGGAACTTTAAGTTATTGGCGTAAACACATCCCTGGCTTTTCCATCATTGCTCGCCCCCTTCATAGCTTGCCAAAAAAGGGTAAATCCTGGGTGTGGACTGAACAACACACTAATGCTCTGCAATTACTAATAAAGGAGCTAAGGTTATTCCAACAACTTGGCCCCATACATCCAACTGACCCTGTCCATGTAGAATGGGGGCTCAGTGAACATGGTTCCCGTTGTAATTTATGGCAGAAGGGACCAGCAGGACCGGAGAGACCATTAGAATTTTGCTCACACTCCTTCAATGATACTGAATGCAGCTATTCAGACCTGGAGAAGGGTTTACTGTCCCTGGTGCGAGCGTTGCAACGAGCAGAGCAGATAAGAAGAGAACAGAGTGTGATCTTTCCTGGGACCTTTTCGCCTCCCAGATGTGGTCCTTAAAGGGACACCACCACCAGCTGGCATTGCCCAGAGACCTACAGTTCGAAAGTGGTATGCTTATTTAGAAGGCATTAATGAAATCAAGCCAGTCTCTGAAGGCAGTGTTAAAGTATCCAAGGCTACTTCACAAGGATACCAAAGGATATAGATGGTGCCCTATTGTTCCAATCCCCACCAAACAGACCATCTCCGATCCAAGAAGCACCTCCTTTGAGGGACAGCAGTGATCTTAGAGGAGTGTGGTTTACTGGTGCGTCATCTCACCGTGAAAAAAATAAGTGCAAATATAAGGCCGTAGCACTGGAAGTAACAACGGGAGAAAGAGCAATTGAAATAGGGGAGGGTAGGGGAACTCAGAGCTGTCCTACTAGCTGCACAACATGGAGCCACCTCCTTTTACGCTGAGTCATATGCTGTTCTTAAAGGAGCCACTGAATGGCTAGGACACTGGGCAGCCAACGATTGGCAGGTGAATAGAGTCCCAGTTTGGGAGACAGATAATTGGAAGCAACTGTTGGAAATAGGAGGACAGAGACCATTGCACATTGCTTGAGTAAAAGGCCACGATCGTTCAAACTCGATCACTGCTCAGTTCAACCAACAGGTAGATGGCCTCACGCGGCTACAACAAATTGACATTGTAGATGATGGTCGGGAATGGGAACGCTTACTTGAATCGTTACATGTTAAACGTGGCCGCACAGGCCGTCCTGACCTGTATCGGGAAGGTGGGTGGCTTGTGTCAGTTAAGCTGTGCGAACAAATAGTAACTGCCTGTTCACAATGTCGCCTACGACTCAGCAAAGATCATCCGAGTAAGGCGCCTCCCTTACACATGCGGGACAAGAAAGCGTTGTGGCATTCATGGCAGCTTGATTATATTGGGCCCTTGAGATCATCAGGTGGGAAAAGATATGTCCTGGTAGGAGTGGAGATTATCTCCAGCCTCAGTATGGCCAGCAGTTTCAAACCAGCTACGAGGGACAACACAGTGAAAGGCCTAACAGGGTGGTTCAGCACACTTCCCCTTCCCGACGAAATCCAGAGTGATAACGTTTCACACTTTACGGCTTCGGTGGTACAAGATTGGGCCAAGGAAGAAGGGATTCGATGGGTATTTCATACTCCCTATTATCCCCAGGCTAATGGCATTGTTGAACGCACCAATAGATTGGTTAAGCGTTTTGCAAAAAGTCATGAACCTGGTTGGCATTTGCGATTGGATGATGCCATCTATCAACTAAATAACAAATGGAGTGGAGACGGCTGTCCTAAAATGAAAGCTTTCTGTGTACCTGCCAATATTATCTCGCCAAAGGCTGCCAATGAACCGGGAAAATACCCCGGAAGATTTCACCCTGGACTACCTGTGCTAGTGAAAATGCCTCAAAATGGGACGGTGCCAATGGTGCTAGCTACTCCCAAAAATCCCTATGCATGGGAAGCCAAGGATTGTTCAGGGAAGATACACCGGATCAGCACCCGGTGGACCGCACCTTCTTTTTAACCCCGTCGGTCGAATAAGACCGAGCAGATTTTCTTTTCCTTTATGTCTTACAGGAACCTTGGATGAGCTGTACAGACGGATTGGCCTACGCTACCTTTGAATGTCTCCAGGGAATCCTGACATTGAACCTGGCAATAATACTACTTTTATGATGTATGGCTATTTGGAGGCCCAAATTCTAAAATGACGAATTGGCAGATGGAATTGATGCTATTCAGTTTCACCTTTTTATTCCCTGTTGTTTGTAGTCAAAGAGACCCAGAGTGGCCATGGTCTCAAGCCTTTCTCGTCTATAATACAAGACTACAGGGAGACCTCATGCTAACGCACCCTTTCCCAATATAGTCAAGCACAGTCTCTGGGGTTTCATCGGGATGTGTCTCAAAGTGACAAGCATTCTGGTTGGTGTCAAGACAAAGGTCTTGTGCTTTGAGAGTATTACTCTCACAAATGAATCCTTGTTGGTCTCGTGAAACGCATGCGTCAACATCAGCAGTTTGCCATTTAGTCTCATTTTGTCGTGCCCAACCTCTGTGCTGTGTTGGATAGAGTAGAGCTCCTTGATGATTCAACCCCAGTGCGATGATTGGGTATATGGTGGATACTGAGGCATTGCGTATCGTTAAGACAAAAGCTGTGGCTTTGCTCTCAGTGGGATCGTAGGTGAAATTAACCAGATACCACCAGGATTGAAATTTTCTCTCAAACTCAATTGCGTTATCCCATATTACTTTTCGAATTTCGGTGGGCAAGGTGCCTTCTTCACCTTCCCTTATGATTTATGAGTTTTTGCAAAACGCTTAACCAATCCGTTGGTGCATTCAACAATGCCATTAGCCTGAGGATAATAGGGAGTATGAAATACCCATCGAATCCCTTCTTCTTTGGCCCAATCTTGTACCACTGTAGCGGTAAAGTGTGAACCGTTATCACTTTGGATTTCCTCGGGAAGGGGAAGTGTGCTGAACCACCCTTTTAGGCCTTTCACTGTGTTGTCCCCAGCAGCTGATTTGAAGCCAGTGGCCATACTGAGGCTGGAGATAATCTCCACTCCGACTAGGACATATCTTTTCCCACCTGATGATCTCAAGGGCCCAATATAATCAATCTGCCATGAATGCCACAACATTTTCTTGTCCCGCATGTGTAAGGGAGGCGCCTTACTCGGATGATCTTTGCTGAGTCGTAGGCGACATTGTGACCAGGCAGTTACTACTTGTTCGCACAGCTTAACCGACACAGGCCACCCCCGGGCTAGACCTTCCTGATACAGATCAGCACGGCCTGTGTGGCCAGGCTTAATATGTAACCATTCCCGACCATCATCTACAGTGTCAATTTGTTGTAGCCGCGTGAGGCTATCTACCTGTTGGTTGAACTGAGCAGTGATCGAGTTTGAACGATCGTGGCCTTTTACCCAAGCAATGTGCAATGGTCTCTGTCCTCCTATTTCCAACAGTTGCTTCCAACTGTCTGTCTCCCAGATTGGGACTCTATTCACCTGCCAATCATTGGCTGCCCAGTGTCCTAGCCATTCAGTGGCTCCTTTAAAAACAGCATATGAGTCAGTGTAAATGTAAGTAGCTCCATGTTGTGCAGCTAGTAGGACGGCTCTGAGTTCCCCTACTTGTGCCCTACCTTCTCCTGTTTCAATTGCTCTTTCCCCCGTTGCTACTTCCAGTGCTACGGCCTTGTATTTCCACTTGCTGTTCTCACGGTGAGATGACACACCAGTAAACCACACTCCTGTAAGATCACTGCCTGCTTTCAGAGGAGGTGCTTCTTGGATTGGAGATGGTCTGTTTGGTGGGGATTGGAACAATAGGGCACCATCTCTATCCTTCTGGAGCATGGATACTTTGATACTACCTTCAGAGATTGGCATGATATCATTAATGCCTTCTAAATAAGCATACCACTTTCGAACTCTGGGTTTCTGGGCAATGCCAGCTGGTGGTGGTGTCCCTTTAAGGACCACATCTGGGAGGCGAAAAGGGCCCCGAACAATCACGCTCTGTTATCTCCTTATCTGCTCTGCTCGTTGCAATGCTCGCACCAGGGACAGTAAACCCTTCTCCAGGTCTGAATAGCTGCTCTCAGTATCATTAAAGGCGTGAGAGCTAAATTCTAATGGTCTCTCCGGTCCTGCTGGTCCCTTCTGGCATAAATTACAACGGGAACCATGTTCACTGAGCCCCCATTCTACATGGACAGGGTCAGTTGGATGTATGGGGCCAAGTTGTTGGAATAACCTTAGCTCTTTTATTAGCAATTCTAGTGCATTAGTGTGTTGTTCAGTCGACTCCCAGGATTTACCTTTTTTGAGCAAACAATAAAGGGGGCGAGCAATGATGGAAAAGCCAGGGATGTGTTTACGCTAATAACTTAAAGTTCCCAGGACTTGCTGTAACTCCTTCGTGCTGGAAGGATTCTGTCCATGTTCTATTTTTTCAGGGTATCCTGAGGGACAGAAGCAGCTCCCTTAATCCACCAGACCCCCAGGAATTTAACTTCCTGTGCGGGTCCCTGACACTTTGAGTCGGGAATTTCCAATCCCAAATCTGATAATGTTTTTCGGATGTTTTCCATCATGTCTTGTACACTTTCTTGGTTCTCTCCCCTATTAAGATGTCATCAATAATATATTGGTATATTGTACATCCCTGTGAAACAGGAATCTCTGATAGCACTTTAGCCAAAGCATTATGGGCAATAGTGGGGGAATGTTTGTATCCTTGTGGAAAGCGGTTAAAGGTATATTGCACTCCTTTCCATGTGAATGCAAACTGCGCTTTGTCCTGCTCAAGGAGGAGAATCATAAAAAAATATGTCTTTAAAATCTAAGGCAACCCTGCAAGGATGGGCAGCTCCTTTTATCATTGTCACAATTTCCGCGATATTCGGAACAGCAGCGGTCAGAGGTGCAGTGTTGGCGTTTAATTTTCCGTAATCTACTGTGAAATGCCATTGCCTTTTTGGTTTCTTTACTGGCCACACCGGTGAAAAATAAGGCGAGTGAATCCTCTTAATGATGTCCCTTTTTTCTAAATTTGATACCAATCTGTCTGCTCCTGCAACAGCAGTTGCAGGCAGTGGATACTACAGGACACCAGAGATTTTAGAGGGAGGGAAAAGTATGGAAGTTTCCAATAGACTCAATTTCACTGTGTCTATTACTTTTTCAAATCCTGCAAAACTTCACACTGTGGAGACATCATTAAGAAAAGGCATTAAGAAACCCTCGGACGGCAGGCTTTCCTGCTGCCTTCAGCCTCAAAACCACCCTTTCCCACGACGCACCGCGCCAGGCACAAAAATGGCCATACGGCTGGAGATGGGTCCCCCGCCCAAAGAGCCAGCAGGGAAAACTATGCCTTGTTCTAAAGCTCTTTGGGAACCGCTTGCGTAGCCCCACAGACCTGGGGGCTGCAGGCTTTCCTGCTGCCTTCAGCCTCGACACCACCCTTTCCCACTTGGCGCTTCGCCAGGCATAAAAATGGCCATATGGCTGGATATGGGTCCCCCGCCCAAAGAGCCAGCAGGGAAAACTATGCCTTGTTCTAAAGCTCTTTGGGAACCGCTTGCGTAGCCCCACAGACCTGGGGCTGCAGGGTTTGTGCTGCCTTCAGCGTCAAAGCCACCCTTTCCCACTTGGCGCTGCGCCATGCACAAAAATGGCCGTACGGCTGGAGATGGGTCCCCCGCCCAAAGAGCCAGCAGGGAAAACTATGCCTTGTTCTAAAGCTCTTTGGGAACCGCTTGCGTAGCCGCACAGACCTGGGGGCTGCGGGCTTTGCTGCTGCCTTCAGCCTCAAAGCCACCCTTTCCCACTTGGCGCCGGGCCAGGCGCAAAAATGGCCATACGGCTGGAGATGGGTCCCCTGCCAAAAGAGCCAGCAGGGAAAACTATGCCTTATTCTAAAGCTCTTTGGGAACCGCTTGCGTAGCCCCACACACCTGGGGGCTGCGGGCTTTCCTGCTGCCTTCAGCCTCAAAACCACCCTTTCCCACTTGACCCCCGGCCAGGCACAAAAATGGCCATACGGCTGGAGATGGGTCCCCCGCCCAAAGAGCCAGCAGGGAAAATTATGCCTTGTTTTAAAGCTCTTTGGGAACCGCTTGCGTAGCCCTACAGACCTGGGGGCTGCGGGCTTTCCTGCTGCATTCAAGCCTCAAAGCCACCCTTTCCCACTGGGCGCCGGGCCAGGCACAAAAATGGCCTGTGGCTGGAGATGGGTCCCCCGCCCAAAGAGCCAGCAGGGAAAACTATGCCTTGTTCTAAAGCTCTTTGGGAACCGCTTGCTTGGCCCCACAGACCTGGGGGCTGCAGGCTTTGCTGCTGCCTTCAGCCTCAAAGCCACCCTTTCCCACTTGGCGCCCTATCAAGCACAAAAATGGCCTATGGCTGGAGATGGGTCCCATGCCCAAAGAGCCAGCAGGGAAAACTATGCCTTGTTCTAAAGCTCTTTGGGAACCGCTTGCTTGGCCCCACAGACCTGGGGGCTGCGGGCTTTCCTGCTGCCTTCAGCCTCAAAGCCACCCTTTCCCTCTTGGCGCCGGGCCAGGCACAAAAATGGCCATACGGCTGGAGATGGGTCCCCCGCCCAAAGAGCCAGCAGGGAAAACTATGCCTTGTTCTAAAGCTCTTTGGGAACCGTTTGCGTAGCCCCACAGACCTGGGGCTGCAGGGTTTGTGCTGCCTTCAGCGTCAAAGCCACCCTTTCCCACTTGGCGCTGCGCCATGCACAAAAATGGCCGTACGGCTGGAGATGGGTCCCCCGCCCAAAGAGCCAGCAGGGAAAACTATGCCTTGTTCTAAAGCTCTTTGGGAACCGCTTGCGTAGTCCCACACACCTGGGGGCTGTGGGCTTTCCTGCTGCCTTCAGCCTCAAAACCACCCTTTCCCACTTGGCCCCCGGCCAGGCACAAAAATGGCCATACGGCTGGAGATGGGTCCCCCGCCCAAAGAGCCAGCAGGGAAAACTATGCCTTGTTCTAAAGCTCTTTGGGAACCGCTTGCTTGGCCCAACAGACCTGGGGGCTCCAGGCTTTGCTGCTGCCTTCAGCGTCAAAACCACCCTTTCCCACTACGCACCGCGCCAGGCACAAAAATGGCCATACGGCTGGAGATGGGTCCCCCGCCCAAAGAGCCAGCAGGGAAAACTATGCCTTGTTCTAAAGCTCTTTGGGAACCGCTTGCTTGGCCCCACAGACGTGGGGGCTGCGGGCTTTCCTGCTGCCTTCAGCCTCAAAACCACCCTATGCCACTACGTACCGCGTCAGGCACAAAAATAGCCATACGGCTGGAGATGGGTCCCCCACCCAAAGAGCCAGCAGGGAAAATTATGCCTTGTTCTAAAGCTCTTTGGGAACCGCTTGCGTAGCCGCACAGACGTGGGGGCTGCGGGCTTTCCTGCTGCCTTCAGCCTCGACACCACCCTTTCCCACTTGGCGCCCTATCAAGCACAAAAATGGCCTATGGCTGGAGATGGGTCCCATGCCCAAAGAGCCAGCAGGGAAAACTATGCCTTGTTCTAAAGCTCTTTGGGAACCGCTTGCGTAGCCCCACACACGTGGGGGCTGCGGGCTTTCCTGCTGCCTTCAGCCTCAAAACCACCCTTTCCCACTTGGCACTGCTCCAGGCTCAAAAATGGCCATACGGCTGGAGATGGGTCCCCCGCCCAGAGAGCCAGCAGGGAAAACTATGCCTTGTTCTAAAGCTCTTTGGGAACCGCTTGCGTAGCCCCACACACCTGGGGGCTGCGGGCTTTCCTGCTGCCTTCAGCCTCAAAGCCACCCTTTCGCACTTGGGGCTTCGCCAGGCACAAAAATGGCCATATGGCTGGAGATGGGTCCCATGCCCAAAGAGCCAGCAGGGAAAACTATGCCTTGTTCTAAAGCTCTTTGGGAACCGCTTGCGTAGCCCCACAGACCTGGGGGCTGCGGGCTTTGCTGCTGCCTTCAGCCTCAAAGCCACCCTTTCCCACTTGGCGCCGCGCCAGGCACAAAAATGGCCATACGGCTGGAGATGGGTCCCCCGCCCAAAGAGCCAGCAGGGAAAACTATGCCTTGTTCTAAAGCTCTTTGGGAACCGCTTGCGTAGCCCCACAGACCTGGGGGCTGCAGTCTTTGCTGCTGCCTTCAGCGTCAAAACCACCCTTTCCCACTACGCACCGCGCCAGGCACAAAAATGGCCATACGGCTGGAGATGGGTCCCCCGCCCAAAGAGCCAGCAGGGAAAACTATGCCTTGTTCTAAAGCTCTTTGGGAACCGCTTGCTTGGCCCCACAGACGTGGGGGCTGCGGGCTTTCCTGCTGCCTTCAGCCTCAAAACCACCCTATGCCACTACGCACCGCGTCAGGCACAAAAATAGCCATACGGCTGGAGATGGGTCCCCCACCCAAAGAGCCAGCAGGGAAAATTATGCCTTGTTCTAAAGCTCTTTGGGAACCGCTTGCGTAGCCGCACAGACCTGGCGGCTGCGGGCTTTCCTGCTGCCTTCAGCCTCGACACCACCCTTTCCCACTTGGCGCCCTATCAAGCACAAAAATGGCCTATGGCTGGAGATGGGTCCCATGCCCAAAGAGCCAGCAGGGAAAACTATGCCTTGTTCTAAAGCTCTTTGGGAACCGCTTGCGTAGCCCCACACACGTGGGGGCTGCGGGCTTTCCTGCTGCCTTCAGCCTCAAAGCCACCCTTTCGCACTTGGGGCTTCGCCAGGCACAAAAATGGCCATATGGCTGGAGATGGGTCCCCCGCCCAAAGAGCGAGCAGGGAAAACTATGCCTTGTTCTAAAGCTCTTTGGGAACCGCTTGCGTAGCCCCACAGACCTGGGGGCTGCGGGCTTTCCTGCTGCCTTCAGCCTCAAAGCCACCCTTTCCCACTTGGCGCCGGGTCAGGGACAAAAATGGCCATACGGCTGGAGATGGGTCCCATGCCCAAAGAGCCAGCAGGGAAAACTATGCCTTGTTCTAAAGCTCTTTGGGAACCGCGTGCTTGGCCCCACAGACCTGGGGGCTGCAGGCTTTGCTGCTGCCTTCAGCCTCGACACCACCCTTACCCACTTGGCGCCGCGCCAGACACAAAAATGGCCATACGGCTGGAGATGGGTCCCCCGCCCAAAGAGCCAGCAGGGAAAACTATGCCTTGTTCTAAAGCTCTTTGGGAACCGCTTACTTGGCCCCACAGACGTGGGGGCTGCGGGCTTTCCTGCTGCCTTCAGCCTCAAAACCACCCTATGCCACTACGCACCGCGTCAGGCACAAAAATAGCCATACGGCTGGAGATGGGTCCCCCACCCAAAGAGCCAGCAGGGAAAACTATGCCTTGTTCTAAAGCTCTTTGGGAACCGCTTGCGTAGCCCCACAGACCTGGGGGCTGCAGGCTTTCCTGCTGTCTTCAGCCTCAAAGCCACCCTTTCCCACTTGGCGCCCTATCAGGCACAAAAATGGCCTATGGGTGGAGATGGGTCCCATGCCCAAAGAGCCAGCAGGGAAAACTATGCCTTGTTCTAAAGCTCTTTGGGAACCGCTTGCGTAGCCCCACAGACCTGGGGGCTGCGGGCTTTCCTGCTGCCTTCAGCCTCGATACCACCATTTCCCACTTGGCGCTGCGCCATGCACAAAAATGGCCATACGGCTGGAGATGGGTCCCCCGCCCAAAGAGCCAGCACGGAAAACTATGCCTTGTTCTAAAGCTCTTTGGGAACCGCTTGCATAGCCCCACAGACCTGGGGGCTGCGGGCTTTCCTGCTGCCTTTAGCCTCGACACCACCCTTTCCCTCTTGGCGCCGCGCCAGGCACAAAAATGGCCGTACGGCTGGAGATGGGTCCCCCGCCCAAAGAGCCAGCAGGGAAAACTATGCCTTGTTCTAAAGCTCTTTGGGAACCGCTTGCGTAGCCCCACAGACCTTGGGGCTGCGGGCTTTCCTGCTGCCTTCAGCCTCGACAGCACCCTTTCCCACTTGGCTTCGCGCCAGGCACAAAAATGGCCTATGGCTGGAGATGGGTCCCATGCCCTAAGAGCCAGCAGGGAAAACTATGCCTTGTTCTAAAGCTCTTTGGGAACCGCTTGCGTAGCCCCACAGACCTGGGGGCTGCGGGCTTTCCTGCTGTCTTCAGCCTCAAAGCAACCCTTTCCCACTTGGCGCCCTATCAAGCACAAAAATGGCCTATGGCTGGAGATGGGTCCCATGCCCAAAGAGCCAGCAGGGAAAACTATGCCTTGTTCTAAAGCTCTTTGGGAACCGCTTGCGTAGCCCCACACACCTGGGGGCTGCGGGCTTTCCTGCTGCCTTCAGCCTTGACACCACCCTTTCCCACTTGGCGCCCTATCAGGCACAAAAATGGCCTATGGCTGGAGATGGGTCCCATGCCCAAAGAGCCAGCAGGGAAAACTATGCCTTGTTCTAAAGCTCTTTGGGAACCGCTTGCTTGGCCCCACAGACCTGGGGGCTGCGGGCTTTCCTGCTGCCTTCAGCCTCGACACCACCCTTTCAAACTTGGCGCCGCGCTAGGCACAAAAATGGCCATACGGCTGGAGATGGGTCCCCCGCCCAAAGAGCCAGCAGGGAAAACTATGCCTTGTTCTAAAGCTCTTTGGGAACCGCTTGCGTAGCCCCACAGACCTGGGGGCTGCGGGCTTTCCTGCTGCCTTCACCCTCAAAACCACCCTTTCCCACTTGGCACTGCTCCAGGCTCAAAAATGGCCATACGGCTGGAGATGTGTCCCCCGCCCAAAGAGCCAGCAGGGAAAACTATGCCTTGTTCTAAAGCTCTTTGGGAACCGCTTGCGTAGCTCCACAGACCTGGGGGCTGCGGGCTTTCCTGCTGCCTTCAGCCTCAAAGCCACCCTTTCCCACTTGGCGCCGGGCCAGGCACAAAAATGGCCATACGGCTGGAGATGGGTCCCCCGCCCAAAGAGCCAGCAGGGAAAACTATGCCTTGTTCTAAAGCTCTTTGGGAACCGCTTGCGTAGCCCCACAGACCTGGGGGCTGCAGTCTTTGCTGCTGCCTTCAGCCTCAACACCACCCTTTCCCACTTGGCGCCGGGCCAGGGACAAAAATGGCCATACGGCTGGAGATGTGTCCCCTGCCCAAAGAGCCAGCAGGGAAAACTATGCCTTGTTCTAAAGCTCTTTGGGAACCGCTTGCGTAGCCCCACAGACGTGGGGGCTGCGGGCTTTCCTGCTGCCTTCAGCGTCAAAACCACCCTTTCCCACTACGCACCGCGCCAGGCACAAAAATGGCCATACGGCTGGAGATGGGTCCCCCGCCCAAAGAGCCAGCAGGGAAAACTATGCCTTGTTCTAAAGCTCTTTGGGAACCGCTTGCTTGGCCCCACAGACGTGGGGGCTGCGGGCTTTCCTGCTGCCTTCAGCCTCAAAACCACCCTATGCCACTACGCACCGCGTCAGGCACAAAAATAGCCATACGGCTGGAGATGGGTCCCCCACCCAAAGAGCCAGCAGGGAAAACTATGCCTTGTTCTAAAGCTCTTTGGGAACCGCTTGCGTAGCCCCACAGACCTGGGGGCTGCAGGCTTTCCTGCTGTCTTTAGCCTCAAAGCCACCCTTTCTCACTTGGCGCCCTATCAGGCACAAAAATGGCCTATGGGTGGAGATGGGTCCCATGCCCAAAGAGCCAGCAGGGAAAACTATGCCTTGTTCTAAAGCTCTTTGGGAACCGCTTGCGTAGCCCCACAGACCTGGGGGCTGCGGGCTTTCCTGCTGCCTTCAGCCTCAAAGCCACCCTTTCCCACTTGGCGCTGCGCCATGCACAAAAATGGCCATACGGCTGGAGATGGGTCCCCCGCCCAGAGAGCCAGCAGGGAAAACTATGCCTTGTTCTAAAGCTCTTTGGGAACTGCTTGCGTAGCTCCACAGACCTGGTGGCTGCGGGATTTCCTGCTGCCTTTAGCCTCGACACCACCCTTTCCCTCTTGGCGCCGCGCCAGGCACAAAAATGGCCGTACGGCTGGAGATGGGTCCCCCGCCCAAAAAGCCAGCAGGGAAAATTATGCCTTGTTCTAAAGCTCTTTGGGAACCGCTTGCGTAGCCGCACAGACCTGGGGGCTGCGGGCTTTCCTGCTGCCTTCAGCCTCGACACCACCCTTTCCCACTTGGCGCCCTATCAAGCACAAAAATGGCCTATGGCTGGAGATGGTCCCATGCCCAAAGAGCCAGCAGGGAAAACTATGCCTTGTTCTAAAGCTCTTTGGGAACCGCTTGCGTAGCCCCACACACGTGGGGGCTGCGGGCTTTCCTGCTGCCTTCAGCCTCAAAACCACCCTTTCCCACTTGGCCCCCGGCCAGGCACAAAAATGGCCATACGGCTGGAGATGGGTCCCCCGCCCAAAGAGCCAGCAGGGAAAACTATGCCTTGTTCTAAAGCTCTTTGGGAACTGCTTGCGTAGCTCCACAGACCTGGGGGCTGCGGGCTTTCCTGCTGCCTTTAGCCTCGACACCACCCTTTCCCACTTGGCACCGCGCCAGGCACAAAAATGGCCGTACGGCTGGAGATGGGTCCCCCGTCCGAAGAGCCAGCAGGGAAAATTATGCCTTGTTCTAAAGCTCTTTGGGAACCGCTTGCGTAGCCGCACAGACCTGGGGGCTGCGGGCTTTCCTGCTGCCTTCAGCCTCGACACCACCCTTTCCCACTTGGCGCCCTATCAAGAACAAAAATGGCCTATGGCTGGAGATGGGTCCCATGCCCAAAGAGCCAGCAGGGAAAACTATGCCTTGTTCTAAAGCTCTTTGGGAACCGCTTGCGTAGCCCCACAGACCTGGGGGCTGCGGGCTTTCCTGCTGCCTTCAGCCTCAAAGCCACCCTTTCCCACTTGGCCCCCGGCCAGGCACAAAAAGGGCCATACGGCTGGAGATGGGTCCCCCGCCCAAAGAGCCAGCAGGGAAAATTATGCCTTGTTCTAAAGCTCTTTGGGAACCGCTTGCGTAGCCGCACAGACCTGGGGGCTGCGGGCTTTCCTGCTGCCTTTAGCCTCGACACCACCCTTTCCCTCTTGGCTCCGCGCCAGGCACAAAAATGGCCGTACGGCTGGAGATGGGTCCCCCGCCCAAAGAGCCAGCAGGGAAAACTATGCCTTGTTCTAAAGCTCTTTGGGAACCGCTTGCGTAGCCGCACAGACCTGGGGGCTGCGGGCTTTCCTGCTGCCTTCAGCCTCAAAGCCACCCTTTCCCACTTTGCGCCGCATCAGGCACAAAAATGGCCATACGGCTGGAGATGGGTCCCCCGCCCAAAGAGCCAGCTGGGAAAACTATGCCTTGTTCTAAAGCTCTTTGGGAACCGCTTGCGTAGCCCCACAGACCTGGGGGCTGCAGGCTTTCCTGCTGCCTTCAGCCTCAAAACCACCCTTTCCCACTACGCAACACGCCAGGCATAAAAATAGCCATACGACTGGAGATGGGTCCCCCGCCCAAAGAGCCAGCAGGGAAAACTATGCCTTGTTCTAAAGCTCTTTGGGAACCGCTTGCGTAGCCGCACAGACCTGGGGGCTGCGGGCTTTCCTGCTGCCTTCAGCCTCGACAGCACCCTTTCCCACTTGGCTTCGCGCCAGGCACAAAAATGGCCTATGGCTGGAGATGGGTCCCATGCCCTAAGAGCCAGCTGGGAAAACTATGCCTTGTTCTAAAGCTCTTTGGGAACCGCTTGCGTAGCACCACAGACCTGGGGGCTGCAGGCTTTGCTCCTGCCTTCAGCCTCAAAGCCACCCTTTCCCACCTGGCGTCGCGCCAGGCTCAAAAATGGCCATACGGCTGGAGATGGGTCCCCCGCCCAGAGAGCCAGCAGCGAAAACTATGCCTTGTTCTAAAGCTCTTTGGGAACCGCTTGCGTAGCCCCACAGACCTGGGGGCTGCGGGCTTTCCTGCTGTCTTCAGCCTCAAAGCAACCCTTTCCCACTTGGCGCCCTATCAAGCACAAAAATGGCCTATGGCTGGAGATGGGTCCCATGCCCAAAGAGCCAGCAGGGAAAACTATGCCTTGTTCTAAAGCTCTTTGGGAACCGCTTGCGTAGCCCCACACACCTGGGGGCTGCGGGCTTTCCTGCTGCCTTCAGCCTCAAAACCACCCTTTCCCACTTGGCCCCCGGCCAGGCACAAAAATGGCCATACGGCTGGAGATGGGTCCCCCGCCCAAAGAGCCAGCAGGGAAAACTATGCCTTGTTCTAAAGCTCTTTGGGAACCGCTTGCGTAGCCCCACACACCTGGGGGCTGCGGGCTTTGCTGCTGCCTTCAGCCTCAAAACCACCCTTTCCCACTTGGCGCTGCGCCAGGCACAAAAATGGCCATACGGCTGGAGATGGGTCCCCCGCCCAAAGAGCCAGCAGGGAAAATTATGCCTTGTTCTAAAGCTCTTTGGGAACCGCTTGCGTAGCCCCACAGACCTGGGGGCTGCGGGCTTTCCTGCTGCCTTTAGCCTCGACACAACCCTTTCCTACTTGGCCCCGCGCCAGGCTCAAAAATGGCCATACGGCTGGAGATGGGTCCCATGCCCAAAGAGCCAGCAGGGAAAACTATGCCTTGTTCTAAAGCTCTTTGGGAACCGCTTGCGTAGCCGCACAGACCTGGGGGCTGCGGGCTTTCCTGCTGCCTTCAAGCCTCAAAGCCACCCTTTCCCACTGGGCGCCGGGCCAGGCACAAAAATGGCCTATGCCTGGAGATGGGTCCCCCGAACAAAGAGCCAGCAGGGAAAACTATGCCTTGTTCTAAAGCTCTTTGGGAGCTGCTTGCATAGCCCCACAGACCTGGGGGCTGCAGGCTTTCCTGCTGCCTTCAGCCTCAAAGCCACCCTTTCCCACTTGGCGCCCTATCAAGCACAAAAATGGCCTATGGGTGGAGATGGGTCCCATGCCCAAAGAGCCAGCAGGGAAAACTATGCCTTGTTCTAAAGCTCTTTGGGAACCGCTTGCGTAGCCCCACAGACCTGGGGGCTGCGGGCTTTCCTGCTGCCTTCACCCTCAAAACCACCCTTTCCCACTTGGCACTGCTCCAGGCTCAAAAATGGCCATACGGCTGCAGATGTGTCCCCCGCCCAGAGAGCCAGCAGGGAAAACTATGCCTTGTTCTAAAGCTCTTTGGGAACCGCTTGCGTAGCCCCACAGACCTGGGGGCTGCGGGCTTTGCTGCTGCCTTCAGCCTCAAAGCCACCCTTTCCCACTTGGCGCCGGGCCAGGCACAAAAATGGCCATACGGCTGGAGATGGGTCCCCTGCCAAAAGAGCCAGCAGGGAAAACTATGCCTTGTTCTAAAGCTCTTTGGGAACCGCTTGCGTAGCCCCACAGACCTGGGGGCTGCGGGCTTTCCTGCTGCCTTCAGATTCAAAGCCACCCTTTCCCTCTTGGGGCTTCGCCAGGCACAAAAATGGCCATACGGCTGGAGATGGGTCCCCCGCCCAAAGAGCGAGCAGGGAAAACTATGCCTTGTTCTAAAGCTCTTTGGGAACCGCTTGCGTAGCCCCACAGACCTGGGGGCTGCGGGCTTTCCTGCTGCCTTCAGGCTCGACACCACCCTTTCCCACTTGGCGCTGCGCCAGGCTCAAAAATGGCCTATGGCTGGAGATGGGTCCCATGCCCAAAGAGCCAGCAGGGAAAAATATGCCTTGTTCTAAAGCTCTTTGGGAACCGCTTGCTTGGCCCCAGAGACGTGGGGGCTGCGGGCTTTCCTGCTGCCTTCAGCCTCGACACCACCCTTTCCCACTTGGCACTGCTCCAGGCTCAAAAATGGCCATATGGCTGGAGATGGGTCCCCCGCCCAAAGAGCCAGCAGGGAAAACTATGCCTTGTTCTAAAGCTCTTTGGGAACCGCTTGCTTGGCCCCACAGACATGGGGGCTGCGGGCTTTCCTGCTGCCTTCAGCCTCAAAACCACCCTATGCCACTACGCACCGCGCCAGGCACAAAAATAGCCATACGTCTGGAGATGGGTCCCCCACCCAAAGAACCAGCAGGGAAAACTATGCCTTGTTCTAAAGCTCTTTGGGAACCGCTTGCGTAGCCCCACAGACCTGGGGGCTTCGGGCTTTCCTGCTGCCTTCAGCCTCGACACCACCCTTTCCCACTTGGCGCCGCGCCAGGCACAAAAATGGCCATACGGCTGGAGATGGGTCCCCCGCCCAAAGAGCCAGCAGGGAAAACTATGCCTTGTTCTAAAGCTCTTTGGGAACCGCTTGCATAGCCCCACAGACCTGGGAGCTGCAGGCTTTCCTGCTGTCTTCAGCCTCAAAGCCACCCTTTCCCACTTGGCGCCCTATCAGGCACAAAAATGGCCTATGGCTGGAGATGGGTCCCATGCCCAAAGAGCCAGCAGGGAAAACTATGCCTTGTTCTAAAGCTCTTTGGGAACCGCTTGCGTAGCCCCACAGACCTGGGGGCTGCGGGCTTTCCTGCTGCCTTCACCCTCAAAACCACCCTTTCCCACTTGGCACTGCTCCAGGCTCAAAAATGGCCATACGGCTGCAGATGGGTCCCCCGCCCAGAGAGCCAGCAGGGAAAACTATGCCTTGTTCTAAAGCTCTTTGGGAACCGCTTGCGTAGCCCCACAGACCTGGGGGCTGCGGGCTTTGCTGCTGCCTTCAGCCTCAAAGCCACCCTTTCCCACTTGGCGCCGGGCCAGGCACAAAAATGGCCATACGGCTGGAGATGGGTCCCCTGCCAAAAGAGCCAGCAGGGAAAACTATGCCTTGTTCTAAAGCTCTTTGGGAACCGCTTGCGTAGCCCCACAGACCTGGGGGCTGCGGGCTTTCCTGCTGCCTTCAGATTCAAAGCCACCCTTTCCCTCTTGGGGCTTCGCCAGGCACAAAAATGGCCATACGGCTGGAGATGGGTCCCCCGCCCAAAGAGCGAGCAGGGAAAACTATGCCTTGTTCTAAAGCTCTTTGGGAACCGCTTGCGTAGCCCCACAGACCTGGGGGCTGCGGGCTTTCCTGCTGCCTTCAGGCTCGACACCACCCTTTCCCACTTGGCGCTGCGCCAGGCTCAAAAATGGCCATACGGCTGGAGATGGGTCCCCCGCCCAAAGAGCCAGCAGGGAAAACTATGCCTTGTTCTAAAGCTCTTTGGGAACCGCTTGCGTAGCCCCACAGACCTGGGGGCTGCGGTCTTTGCTGCTGCCTTCAGCCTCAAAGCCACCCTTTCCCACTTGGCGCCGCGCCAGGCACAAAAATGGCCTATGGCTGGAGATGGGTCCCATGCCCAAAGAGCCAGCAGGGAAAAATATGCCTTGTTCTAAAGCTCTTTGGGAACCGCTTGCTTGGCCCCAGAGACGTGGGGGCTGCGGGCTGTCCTGCTGCCTTCAGCCTCGACACCACCCTTTCCCACTTGGCACTGCTCCAGGCTCAAAAATGGCCATATGGCTGGAGATGGGTCCCCCGCCCAAAGAGCCAGCAGGGAAAACTATGCCTTGTTCTAAAGCTCTTTGGGAACCGCTTGCTTGGCCCCACAGACGTGGGGGCTGCGGGCTTTCCTGCTGCCTTCAGCCTCAAAACCACCCTATGCCACTACGCACCGCGCCAGGCACAAAAATAGCCATACGTCTGGAGATGGGTCCCCCACCCAAAGAGCCAGCAGGGAAAACTATGCCTTGTTCTAAAGCTCTTTGGGAACCGCTTGCGTAGCCCCACAGACCTGGGGGCTGCGGGCTTTCCTGCTGCCTTCAGCCTCGACACCACCCTTTCCCACTTGGCGCCGCGCCAGGCACAAAAATGGCCATACGGCTGGAGATGGGTCCCCCGCCCAAAGAGCCAGCAGGGAAAACTATGCCTTGTTCTAAAGCTCTTTGGGAACCGCTTGCATAGCCCCACAGACCTGGGAGCTGCAGGCTTTCCTGCTGTCTTCAGCCTCAAAGCCACCCTTTCCCACTTGGCGCCCTATCAGGCACAAAAATGGCCTATGGCTGGAGGTGGGTCCCATGCCCAAAGAGCCAGCAGGGAAAACTATGCCTTGTTCTAAAGCTCTTTGGGAACCGCTTGCGTAGCCCCACAGACCTGGGGGCTGCGGGCTTTCCTGCTGCCTTCAGCCTCAAAGCCACCCTTTCCCACTTGGCGCCGGGCCAGGGACAAAAATGGCCATACGGCTGGAGATGGGTCCCATGCCCAAAGAGCCAGCAGGGAAAACTATGCCTTGTTCTAAAGCTCTTTGGGAACCGCTTGCTTGGCCCCACAGACCTGGGGGCTGCAGGCTTTGCTGCTGCCTTCAGCCTCAAAGCCACCCTTACCCACTTGGCGCCGCGCCAGGCACAAAAATGGCCATACGGCTGGAGATGGGTCCCCCGCCCAAAGAGCCAGCAGGGAAAACTATGCCTTGTTCTAAAGCTCTTTGGGAACCGCTTGCTTGGCCCCACAGACCTGGGGGCTGCAGGCTTTGCTGCTGCCTTCAGCCTCAACACCACCCTTTCCCACTTGGCGCCGGGCCAGGGACAAAAATGGCCATACGGCTGGAGATGGGTCCCCTGCCCAAAGAGCCAGCAGGGAAAACTATGCCTTGTTCTAAAGCTCTTTGGTGAACCGCTTGCGTAGCCCCACAGACCTGGGGGCTGCGGGCTTTCCTGCTGCCTTCAGCGTCAAAACCACCCTTTCCCACTACGCACCGCGCCAGGCACAAAAATGGCCATACGGCTGGAGATGGGTCCCCCGCCCAAAGAGCCAGCAGGGAAAACTATGCCTTGTTCTAAAGCTCTTTGGGAACCGCTTGCTTGGCCCCACAGACGTGGGGGGTTGCGGGCTTTCCTGCTGCCTTCAGCCTCAAAACCACCCTATGCCACTACGCACCGCGTCAGGCACAAAAATAGCCATACGGCTGGAGATGGGTCCCCCACCCAAAGAGCCAGCAGGGAAAACTATGCCTTGTTCTAAAGCTCTTTGGGAACCGCTTGCGTAGCCCCACAGACCTGGGGGCTGCAGGCTTTCCTGCTGTCTTTAGCCTCAAAGCCACCCTTTCTCACTTGGCGCCCTATCAGGCACAAAAATGGCCTATGGGTGGAGATGGGTCCCATGCCCAAAGAGCCAGCAGGGAAAACTATGCCTTGTTCTAAAGCTCTTTGGGAACCGCTTGCGTAGCCCCACAGACCTGGGGGCTGCGGGCTTTCCTGCTGCCTTCAGCCTCAAAGCCACCCTTTCCATTTGGCGCCGGGCCAGGGACAAAAATGGCCATACGGCTGGAGATGGGTCCCATGCCCAAAGAGCCAGCAGGGAAAACTATGCCTTGTTCTAAAGCTCTTTGGGAACCGCTTGCTTGGCCCCACACACCTGGGGGCTGCAGGCTTTGCTGCTGCCTTCAGCCTCGACACCACCCTTACCCACTTGGCGCCGCGCCAGGCACAAAAATGGCCGTATGGCTGGAGATGGGTCCCCCGCCCAAAGAGCCAGCAGGGAAAACTATGCCTTGTTCTAAAGCTCTTTGGGAACCGCTTGCGTAGCCGCACAGACCTGGGGGCTGCGGGCTTTCCTGCTGCCTTCAGCGTCAAAACCACCCTTTCCCACTACGCACCGCGCCAGGCACAAAAATGGCCATACGGCTGGAGATGGGTCCCCCGCCCAAAGAGCCAGCAGGGAAAACTATGCCTTGTTCTAAAGCTCTTTGGGAACCGCTTGCTTGGCCCCACAGACGTGGGGGCTGCGGGCTTTCCTGCTGCCTTCAGCCTCAAAACCACCCTATGCCACTACGCACCGCGTCAGGCACAAAAATAGCCATACGGCTGGAGATGGGTCCCCCACCCAAAGAGCCAGCAGGGAAAACTATGCCTTGTTCTAAAGCTCTTTGGGAACCGCTTGCGTAGCCCCACAGACCTGGGGGCTGCAGGCTTTCCTGCTGTCTTCAGCCTCAAAGCCACCCTTTCCCACTTGGCGCCCTATCAGGCACAAAAATGGCCTATGGGTGGAGATGGGTCCCATGCCCAAAGAGCCAGCAGGGAAAACTATGCCTTGTTCTAAAGCTCTTTGGGAACCGCTTGCGTAGCCCCACAGACCTGGGGGCTGCAGGCTTTCCTGCTGTCTTTAGCCTCAAAGCCACCCTTTCTCACTTGGCGCCCTATCAGGCACAAAAATGGCCTATGGGTGGAGATGGGTCCCATGCCCAAAGAGCCAGCAGGGAAAACTATGCCTTGTTCTAAAGCTCTTTGGGAACCGCTTGCGTAGCCCCACAGACCTGGGGGCTGCGGGCTTTCCTGCTGCCTTCAGCCTCAAAGCCACCCTTTCCCACTTGGCGCTGCGCCATGCACAAAAATGGCCATACGGCTGGAGATGGGTCCCCCGCCCAAAGAGCCAGCAGGGAAAACTATGCCTTGTTCTAAAGCTCTTTGGGAACCGCTTGCTTGGCCCCACAGACCTGGGGGCTGCGGGCTTTCCTGCTGCCTTTAGCCTCGACACCACCCTTTCCCTCTTGGCGCCGCGCCAGGCACAAAAATGGCCGTACGGCTGGAGATGGGTCCCCCGCCCAAAGAGCCAGCAGGGAAAATTATGCCTTGTTCTAAAGCTCTTTGGGAACCGCTTGCGTAGCCGCACAGACCTGGGGGCTGCGGGCTTTCCTGCTGCCTTCAGCCTCGACACCACCCTTTCCCATTTAGCGCCCTATCAAGCACAAAAATGGCCTATGGCTGGAGATGGGTCCCATGCCCAAAGAGCCAGCAGGGAAAACTATGCCTTGTTCTAAAGCTCTTTGGGAACCGCTTGCGTAGCCCCACACACGTGGGGGCTGCGGGCTTTCCTGCTGCCTTCAGCCTCAAAACCACCCTTTCCCACTTGGCCCCCGGCCAGGCACAAAAATGGCCATACGGCTGGAGATGGGTCCCCCGCCCAAAGAGCCAGCAGGGAAAACTATGCCTTGTTCTAAAGCTCTTTGGGAACCGCTTGCGTAGCCCCACAGACCTGGGGGCTGCAGGCTTTCCTGCTGCCTTCAGCCTCAAAACCACCCTTTCCCACTACGCAACACGCCAGGCATAAAAATAGCCATACGACTGGAGATGGGTCCCCCGCCCAAAGAGCCAGCAGGGAAAACTATGCCTTGTTCTAAAGCTCTTTGGGAACCGCTTGCGTAGCCCCACAGACCTTGGGGCTGCGGGCTTTCCTGCTGCCTTCAGCCTCGACAGCACCCTTTCCCACTTGGCTTCGCGCCAGGCACAAAAATGGCCTATGGCTGGAGATGGGTCCCATGCCCTAAGAGCCAGCTGGGAAAACTATGCCTTGTTCTAAAGCTCTTTGGGAACCGCTTGCGTAGCACCACAGACCTGGGGGCTGCAGGCTTTGCTCCTGCCTTCAGCCTCAAAGCCACCCTTTCCCACCTGGCGCCGCGCCAGGCTCAAAAATGGCCATACGGCTGGAGATGGGTCCCCCGCCCAGAGAGCCAGCAGGGAAAACTATGCCTTGTTCTAAAGCTCTTTGGGAACCGCTTGCGTAGCCCCACAGACCTTGGGGCTGCGGGCTTTCCTGCTGTCTTCAGCCTCAAAGCAACCCTTTCCCACTTGGCGCCCTATCAAGCACAAAAATGGCCTATGGCTGGAGATGGGTCCCATGCCCAAAGAGCCAGCAGGGAAAACTATGCCTTGTTCTAAAGCTCTTTGGGAACCGCTTGCGTAGCCCCACAGACCTGGGGGCTGCGGGCTTTCCTGCTGCCTTCAGCCTCGACACCACCCTTTCCCACTTGGCCCCCGGCCAGGCACAAAAATGGCCATACGGCTGGAGATGGGTCCCCCGCCCAAAGAGCCAGCAGGGAAAACTATGCCTTGTTCTAAAGCTCTTTGGGAACCGCTTGCGTAGCCGCACAGACCTGGGGGCTGCAGGCTTTGCTGCTGCCTTCAGCCTCAAAACCACCCTTTCCCACTTGGCGCTGCGCCAGGCACAAAAATGGCCATACGGCTGGAGATGGGTCCCCCGCCCAAAGAGCCAGCAGGGAAAATTATGCCTTGTTCTAAAGCTCTTTGGGAACCGCTTGCGTAGCCCCACAGACCTGGGGGCTGCGGGCTTTCCTGCTGCCTTTAGCCTCGACACAACCCTTTCCCACTTGGCGCCGCGCCAGGCTCAAAAATGGCCATACGGCTGGAGATGGGTCCCCCTCCCAGAGAGCCAGCAGGGAAAACTATGCCTTGTTCTAAAGCTCTTTGGGAACCGCTTGCGTAGCCCCACAGACCTGGGGGCTGCGGGCTTTCCTGCTGCCTTCAAGCCTCAAAGCCACCCTTTCCCACTGGGCGCCGGGCCAGGCACAAAAATGGCCTATGGCTGGAGATGGGTCCCCCGCCCAAAGAGCCAGCAGGGAAAACTATGCCTTGTTCTAAAGCTCTTTGGGAACTGCTTGCGTAGCCCCACAGACCTGGGGGCTGCAGGCTTTCCTGCTGCCTTCAGCCTCAAAGCCACCCTTTCCCACTTGGCGCCCTATCAAGCACAAAAATGGCCTATGGCTGGAGATGGGTCCCAGGCCCAAAGAGCCAGCAGGGAAAACTATGCCTTGTTCTAAAGCTCTTTGGGAACCGCTTGCTTGGCCCCACAGACGTGGGGGCTGCGGGCTTTCCTGCTGCCTTCAGCCTCGACACCACCCTTTCCCACTTGGCGCCGCGCCAGGCACAAAAATGGCCATACGGCTGGAGATGGGTCCCCCGCCCAAAGAGCCAGCAGGGAAAACTATGCCTTGTTCTAAAGCTCTTTGGGAACCGCTTGCTTGGCCCCACAGACGTGGGGGCTGCGGGCTTTCCTGCTGCCTTCAGATTCAAAGCCACCCTTTCCCTCTTGGGGCTTCGCCAGGCACAAAAATGGCCATACGGCTGGAGATGGGTCCCCCGCCCAAAGAGCGAGCAGGGAAAACTATGCATTGTTCTAAAGCTCTTTGGGAACCGCTTGCGTAGCCCCACAGACCTGGGGGCTGCGGGCTTTCCTGCTGCCTTCAGCCTCGACACCACCCTTTCCCACTTGGCGCTGCGCCATGCTCAAAAATGGCCATACGGCTGGAGATGGGTCCCCCGCCCTAAGAGCCAGCAGGGAAAACTATGCCTTGTTCTAAAGCTCTTTGGGAACCGCTTGCGTAGCCCCACAGACCTGGGGGCTGCAGGCTTTGCTCCTGCCTTCAGCCTCAAAGCCACCCTTTCCCACCTGGCGCCGCGCCAGGCTCAAAAATGGCCATACGGCTGGAGATGGGTCCCCCGCCCAAAGAGCCAGCAGGGAAAACTATGCCTTGTTCTAAAGCTCTTTGGGAACCGCTTGCGTAGCCCCACAGACCTGGGGGCTGCAGGCTTTCCTGCTGTCTTCAGCCTCGACACCACCCTTTCCCACTTGGCGCCCTATCAGGCACAAAAATGGCCATACGGCTGGAGATGGGTCCCCCGCCCAAAGAGCCAGCAGGGAAAACTATGCCTTGTTCTAAAGCTCTTTGGGAACCGCTTGCGTAGCCCCACAGACCTGGGGGCTGCGGGCTTTGCTGCTGCCTTCAGCCTCAAAGCCACCCTTTCCCATTTGGCGCCGCGCCAGGCACAAAAATGGCCTATGGCTGGAGATGGGTCCCATGCCCAAAGAGCCAGCAGGGAAAACTATGCCTTGTTCTAAAGCTCTTTGGGAACCGCTTGCTTGGCCCCAGAGACGTGGGGGCTGCGGGCTTTCCTGCTGCCTTCAGCCTCAAAACCACCCTTTCCCACTACGCACCGCGCCAGGCACAAAAATGGCCATATGGCTGGAGATGGGTCCCCCGCCCAAAGAGCCAGCAGGGAAAACTATGCCTTGTTCTAAAGCTCTCTGGGAACCGCTTGCTTGGCCCCACAGACGTGGGGGCTGCGGGCTTTCCTGCTGCCTTCAGCCTCAAAACCACCCTATGCCACTACGCACCGCGCCAGGCACAAAAATGGCCATACGTCTGGAGATGGGTCCCCCACCCAAAGAGCCAGCAGGGAAAACTATGCCTTGTTCTAAAGCTCTTTGGGAACCGCTTGCGTAGCCCCACAGACCTGGGGGCTGCGGGCTTTCCTGCTGCCTTCAGCCTCGACACCACCCTTTCCCACTTGGCGCCGCGCCAGGCACAAAAATGGCCATACGGCTGGAGATGGGTCCCCCGCCCAAAGAGCCAGCAGGGAAAACTATGCCTTGTTCTAAAGCTCTTTGGGAACCGCTTGCATAGCCCCACAGACCTGGGAGCTGCAGGCTTTCCTGCTGTCTTCAGCCTCAAAGCCACCCTTTCCCACTTGGCGCCCTATCAGGCACAAAAATGGACTATGGGTGGAGATGGGTCCCATGCCCAGAGAGCCAGCAGGGAAAACTATGCCTTATTCTAAAGCTCTTTGGGAACCGCTTGCTTGGCTCCACAGACGTGGGGGCTGCGGGCTTTCCTGCTGTCTTCAGCCTCGACACCACCCTTTCCCACTTGGCGCCCTATCAGGCACAAAAATGGCCATACGGCTGGAGATGGGTCCCCCGCCCAAAGAGCCAGCAGGGAAAACTATGCCTTGTTCTAAAGCTCTTTGGGAACCGCTTGCGTAGCCCCACAGACCTGGGGGCTGCAGGCTTTGCTGCTGCCTTCAGCCTCGACACCACCCTTACCCACTTGGCGCCGCGCCAGGCACAAAAATGGCCATACGGCTGGAGATGGGTCCCCCGCCCAAAGAGCCAGCAGGGAAAACTATGCCTTGTTCTAAAGCTCTTTGGGAACCGCTTGCGTAGCCCCACAGACCTGGGGGCTGCGGGCTTTCCTGCTGCCTTCAGCGTCAAAACCACCCTTTCCCACTACGCACCGCGCCAGGCACAAAAATGGCCATACGGCTGGAGATGGGTCCCCCGCCCAAAGAGCCAGCAGGGAAAACTATGCCTTGTTCTAAAGCTCTTTGGGAACCGCTTGCTTGGCCCCACAGACGTGGGGGCTGCGGGCTTTCCTGCTGCCTTCAGCCTCAAAACCACCCTATGCCACTACGCACCGCGTCAGGCACAAAAATAGCCATACGGCTGGAGATGGGTCCCCCACCCAAAGAGCCAGCAGGGAAAACTATGCCTTGTTCTAAAGCTCTTTGGGAACCGCTTGCGTAGCCCCACAGACCTGGGGGCTGCAGGCTTTCCTGCTGTCTTCAGCCTCAAAGCCACCCTTTCCCACTTGGCCCCCTATCAGGCACAAAAATGGCCTATGGGTGGAGATGGGTCCCATGCCCAAAGAGCCAGCAGGGAAAACTATGCCTTGTTCTAAAGCTCTTTGGGAACCGCTTGCGTAGCCCCACAGACGTGGGGGCTGCGGGCTTTCCTGCTGCCTTCAGCCTCGATACCACCATTTCCCACTTGGCGCTGCGCCATGCACAAAAATGGCCATACGGCTGGAGATGAGTCCCCCGCCCAAAGAGCCAGCAGGGAAAACTATGCCTTGTTCTAAAGCTCTTTGGGAACCGCTTGCGTAGCCCCACAGACCTGGGGGCTGCGGGCTTTCCTGCTGCCTTTAGCCTCGACACCACCCTTTCCCTCTTGGCGCCGGGCCAGGCACAAAAATGGCCATATGGCTGGAGATGGGTCCCATGCCCAAAGAGCCAGCAGGGAAAACTATGCCTTGTTCTAAAGCTCTTTGGGAACCGCTTGCGTAGCCCCACAGACCTGGGGGCTGCGGGCTTTCCTGCTGCCTTCAGCCTCGACACCACCCTTTCCCACTTGGCGCCGCGCCAGGCACAAAAATGGCCATACGGCTGGAGATGGGTCCCCCGCCCAAAGAGCCAGCAGGGAAAACTATGCCTTGTTCTAAAGCTCTTTGGGAACCGCTTGCGTAGCCCCTCAGACCTGGGGGCTGCGGGCTTTCCTGCTGCCTTCAGCGTCAAAACCACCCTATGCCACTACGCACCGCGTCAGGCACAAAAATAGCCATACGGCTGGAGATGGGTCCCCCACCCAAAGAGCCAGCAGGGAAAACTATGCCTTGTTCTAAAGCTCTTTGGGAACCGCTTGCGTAGCCCCACAGACCTGGGGGCTGCAGGCTTTCCTGCTGTCTTCAGCCTCAAAGCCACCCTTTCCCACTTGGCGCCCTATCAGGCACAAAAATGGCCTATGGGTGGAGATGGGTCCCATGCCCAAAGAGCCAGCAGGGAAAACTATGCCTTGTTCTAAAGCTCTTTGGGAACCGCTTGCGTAGCCCCACAGACGTGGGGGCTGCGGGCTTTCCTGCTGCCTTCAGCCTCGATACCACCATTTCCCACTTGGCGCTGCGCCATGCACAAAAATGGCCATACGGCTGGAGATGGGTCCCCCGCCCAAAGAGCCAGCAGGGAAAACTATGCCTTGTTCTAAAGCTCTTTGGGAACCGCTTGCGTAGCCCCACAGACCTGGGGGCTGCGGGCTTTCCTGCTGCCTTTAGCCTCGACACCACCCTTTCCCTCTTGGCGCCGCGCCAGGCACAAAAATGGCCGTACGGCTGGAGATGGGTCCCCCGCCCAAAGAGCCAGCAGGGAAAACTATGCCTTGTTCTAAAGCTCTTTGGGAACCGCTTGCGTAGCCGCACAGACCTGGGGGCTGCGGGCTTTCCTGCTGCCTTCAGCCTCAAAGCCACCCTTTCCCACTTTGCGCCGCATCAGGCACAAAAATGGATATACGGCTGGAGATGGGTCCCCCGCCCAAAGAGCCAGCAGGGAAAACTATGCCTTGTTCTAAAGCTCTTTGGGAACCGCTTGCGTAGCCCCACAGACCTGGGGGCTGCAGGCTTTCCTGCTGCCTTCAGCCTCAAAACCACCCTTTCCCACTACGCAACGCGCCAGGCATAAAAATAGCCATACGACTGGAGATGGGTCCCCCGCCCAAAGAGCCAGCAGGGAAAACTATGCCTTGTTCTAAAGCTCTTTGGGAACCGCTTGCGTAGCCCCACAGACCTTGGGGCTGCGGGCTTTCCTGCTGCCTTCAGCCTCGACAGCACCCTTTCCCACTTGGCGCCGCGCCAGGCACAAAAATGGCCTATGTCTGGAGATGGGTCCCATGCCCTAAGAGCCAGCTGGGAAAACTATGCCTTGTTCTAAAGCTCTTTGGGAACCGCTTGCGTAGCACCACAGACCTGGGGGTTGCGGGCTTTGCTCCTGCCTTCAGCCTCAAAGCCACCCTTTCCCACCTGGCGCCGCGCCAGGCTCAAAAATGGCCATACGGCTGGAGATGGGTCCCCCGCCCAGAGAGCCAGCAGGGAAAACTATGCCTTGTTCTAAAGCTCTTTGGGAACCGCTTGCATAGCCCCACAGACCTGGGGGCTGCGGGCTTTCCTGCTGTCTTCAGCCTCAAAGCAACCCTTTCCCACTTGGCGCCCTATCAAGCACAAAAATGGCCTATGGCTGGAGATGGGTCCCATGCCCAAAGAGCCAGCAGGGAAAACTATGCCTTGTTCTAAAGCTCTTTGGGAACCGCTTGCTTGGCCCCACAGACCTAGGGGCTGCGGGCTTTCCTGCTGCCTTCAGCGTCAAAACCACCCTTTCCCACTTGGCCCCCGGCCAGGCACAAAAATGGCCATACGGCTGGAGATGGGTCCCCCGCCCAAAGAGCCAGCAGGGAAAACTATGCCTTGTTCTAATGCTCTTTGGGAACCGCTTGCGTAGCCCCACAGACCTGGGGGCTGCAGGCTTTGCTGCTGCCTTCAGCCTCAAAACCACCCTTTCCCACTTGGCGCTGCGCCAGGCACAAAAATGGCCATACGGCTGGAGATGGGTCCCACGCCCAAAGAGCCAGCAGGGAAAATTATGCCTTGTTCTAAAGCTCTTTGGGAACCGCTTGCGTAGCCCCACAGACCTGGGGGCTGCGGGCTTTCCTGCTGCCTTTAGCCTCGACACAACCCTTTCCCACTTGGCGCCGGGCCAGGCTCAAAAATGGCCATACGGCTGGAGATGGGTCCCCCTCCCAGAGAGCCAGCAGGGAAAACTATGCCTTGTTCTAAAGCTCTTTGGGAACCGCTTGCGTAGCCCCACAGACCTGGGGGCTGCGGGCTTTCCTGCTGCCTTCAAGCCTCAAAGCCACCCTTTCCCACTGGGCGCCGGGCCAGGCACAAAAATGGCCTATGGCTGGAGATGGGTCCCCCGAACAAAGAGCCAGCAGGGAAAACTATGCCTTGTTCTAAAGCTCTTTGGGAACTGCTTGCGTAGCCCCACAGACCTGGGGGCTGCAGGCTTTCCTGCTGCCTTCAGCCTCAAAGCCACCCTTTCCCACTTGGCGCCCTATCAAGCACAAAAATGGCCTATGCCTGGAGATGGGTCCCCCGCCCAAAGAGCCAGCAGGGAAAACTATGCCTTGTTCTAAAGCTCTTTGGGAACCGCTTGCTTGGCCCCACAGACGTGGGGGCTGCGGGCTTTCCTGCTGCCTTCAGCCTCGACACCACCCTTTCCCACTTGGCGCCGCGCCAGGCACAAAAATGGCCATACGGCTGGAGATGGGTCCCCCGCCCAAAGAGCCAGCAGGGAAAACTATGCCTTGTTCTAAAGCTCTTTGGGAACCGCTTGCGTAGCCCCACAGACCTGGGGGCTGCGGGCTTTCCTGCTGCCTTCACCCTCAAAACCACCCTTTCCCACTTGGCACTGCTCCAGGTTCAAAAATGTCCATATGGCTGGAGATGGGTCCCCCGCCCAGAGAGCCAGCAGGGAAAACTATGCCTTGTTCTAAAGCTCTTTGGGAACCGCTTGCGTAGCCCCACAGACCTGGGGGCTGCGGGCTTTCCTGCTGCCTTCAGCCTCAAAGCCACCCTTTCCCTCTTGGCGCCGGGCCAGGCACAAAAATGGCCATACGGCTGGAGATGGGTCCCCCGCCCAAAGAGCCAGCAGGGAAAACTATGCCTTGTTCTAAAGCTCTTTGGGAACCGCTTGCGTAGCCCCACAGACCTGGGGCTGCAGGGTTTGTGCTGCCTTCAGCGTCAAAGCCACCCTTTCCCACTTGGCGCTGCGCCATGCACAAAAATGGCCGTACGGCTGGAGATGGGTCCCCCGCCCAAAGAGCCAGCAGGGAAAACTATGCCTTGTTCTAAAGCTCTTTGGGAACCGCTTGCGTAGCCCCACAGACCTGGGGGCTGCGGGCTTTCCTGCTGCCTTCAGCCTCAAAGCCACCCTTTCCCACTTGGCGCCGGGCCAGGCGCAAAAATGGCCATACGGCTGGAGATGGGTCCCCCGCCCAAAGAGCCAGCAGGGAAAATTATGCCTTGTTCTAAAGCTCTTTGTGATCCGCTTGTGTAGCCGCACAGACCTGGGGGCTGCAGGCTTTCCTGCTGCCTTCAGCCTCAAAACCATCCTATGCCACTACGCACCGCGCCAGGCACAAAAATAGCCATACGGCTGGAGATGGGTCCCCCGCCCAAAGAGCCAGCAGGGAAAATTATGCCTTGTTCTAAAGCTCTTTGGGAACCGCTTGCGTAGCCCCACAGACCTGGGGGCTGCAGGCTTTCCTGCTGCCTTCAGCCTCGACAGCACCCTTTCCCACTTGGCTTCGCGCCAGGCACAAAAATGGCCTATGGCTGGAGATGGGTCCCATGCCCTAAGAGCCAGCTGGGAAAACTATGCCTTGTTCTAAAGCTCTTTGGGAACCGCTTGCGTAGCACCACAAACCTGGGGGCTGCAGGCTTTGCTCCTGCCTTCAGCCTCAAAGCCACCCTTTCCCACCTGGCGCCGCGCCAGGCTCAAAAATGGCCATACGGCTGGAGATGGGTCCCCCGCCCAGAGAGCCAGCAGGGAAAACTATGCCTTGTTCTAAAGCTCTTTGGGAACCGCTTGCGTAGCCCCACAGACCTGGGGGCTGCGGGCTTTCCTGCTGCCTTCAGCCTCAAAGCCACCCTTTCCCACTTGGCGCCCTATCAAGAACAAAAATGGCCTATGGCTGGAGATGGGTCCCATGCCCAAAGAGCCAGCAGGGAAAACTATGCCTTGTTCTAAAGCTCTTTGGGAACCGCTTGCGTAGCCCCACACACCTGGGGGCTGCGGGCTTTCCTGCTGCCTTCAGCCTCAAAACCACCCTTTCCCACTTGGCGCCGGGCCAGGCACAAAAATGGCCTGTGGCTTGAGATGGGTCCCCCGCCCAAAGAGCCAGCAGGGAAAACTATGCCTTGTTCTAAAGCTCTTTGGGAACCGCTTGCTTGGCCCCACAGACCTGGGGGCTGCAGTCTTTGCTGCTGCCTTCAGCCTCAAAGCCACCCTTTCCCACTTGGCGCCCTATCAAGCACAAAAATGGCCTATGGCTGGAGATGGGTCCCCCGCCCAAAGAGCCAGCAGGGAAAACTATGCCTTGTTCTAAAGCTCTTTGGGAACCGCTTGCTTGGCCCCACAGACCTGGGGGCTGCGGGCTTTCCTGCTGCCTTCAGCCTCGACACCACCCTTTCCCACTTGGCGCCGCGCCAGGCACAAAAATGGCCATACGGCTGGAGATGGGTCCCCCGCCCAGAGAGCCAGCAGGGAAAACTATGCCTTGTTCTAAAGCTCTTTGGGAACCGCTTGCGTAGCCCCACAGACCTGGGGGCTGCGGGCTTTCCTGCTGCCTTCAGCCTCAAAGCCACCCTTTCCCACTTGGCGCCGGGCCAGGCACAAAAATGGCCATATGGCTGGAGATGGGTCCCATGCCCAAAGAGCCAGCAGGGAAAACTATGCCTTGTTCTAAAGCTCTTTGGGAACCGCTTGCGTAGCCCCACAGACCTGGGGGCTGCGGGCTTTGCTGCTGCCTTCAGCCTCAAAGCCACCCTTTCCCACTTGGCGCCGCGCCAGGCACAAAAATGGCCATACGGCTGGAGATGGGTCCCCCGCCCAAAGAGCCAGCAGGGAAAACTATGCCTTGTTCTAAAGCTCTTTGGGAACCGCTTGCGTAGCCCCACAGACCTGGGGGCTGCAGTCTTTGCTGCTGCCTTCAGCGTCAAAACCACCCTTTCCCACTACGCACCGCGCCAGGCACAAAAATGGCCATACGGCTGGAGATGGGTCCCCCGCCCAAAGAGCCAGCAGGGAAAACTATGCCTTGTTCTAAAGCTCTTTGGGAACCGCTTGCTTGGCCCCACAGACGTGGGGGCTGCGGGCTTTCCTGCTGCCTTCAGCCTCAAAACCACCCTATGCCACTACGCACCGCGTCAGGCACAAAAATAGCCATACGGCTGGAGATGGGTCCCCCACCCAAAGAGCCAGCAGGGAAAATTATGCCTTGTTCTAAAGCTCTTTGGGAACCGCTTGCGTAGCCGCACAGACCTGGGGGCTGCGGGCTTTCCTGCTGCCTTCAGCCTCGACACCACCCTTTCCCACTTGGCGCCCTATCAAGCACAAAAATGGCCAATGGCTGGAGATGGGTCCCATGCCCAAAGAGCCAGCAGGGAAAACTATGCCTTGTTCTAAAGCTCTTTGGGAACCGCTTGCGTAGCCACACAGACCTGGGGGCTGCGGGCTTTCCTGCTGCCTTCAGCCTCAAAACCACCCTTTCCCACTTGGCACTGCTCCAGGCTCAAAAATGGCCATACGGCTGGAGATGGGTCCCCCGCCCAGAGAGCCAGCAGGGAAAACTATGCCTTGTTCTAAAGCTCTTTGGGAACCGCTTGCGTAGCCCCACAGACCTGGGGGCTGCGGGCTTTCCTGCTGCCTTCAGCCTCAAAGCCACCCTTTCGCACTTGGGGCTTCGCCATGCACAAAAATGGCCATATGGCTGGAGATGGGTCCCATGCCCAAAGAGCCAGCAGGGAAAACTATGCCTTGTTCTAAAGCTCTTTGGGAACCGCTTGCGTAGCCCCACACACCTGGGGGCTGCGGGCTTTGCTGCTGCCTTCAGCCTCAAAGCCACCCTTTCCCACTTGGCGCCGCGCCAGGCACAAAAATGGCCATACGGCTGGAGATGGGTCCCCCGCCCAAAGAGCCAGCAGGGAAAACTATGCCTTGTTCTAAAGCTCTTTGGGAACCGCTTGCGTAGCCCCACAGACCTGGGGGCTGCAGTCTTTGCTGCTGCCTTCAGCGTCAAAACCACCCTTTCCCACTACGCACCGCGCCAGGCACAAAAATGGCCATACGGCTGGAGATGGGTCCCCCGCCCAAAGAGCCAGCAGGGAAAACTATGCCTTGTTCTAAAGCTCTTTGGGAACCGCTTGCTTGGCCCCACAGACGTGGGGGCTGCGGGCTTTCCTGCTGCCTTCAGCCTCAAAACCACCCTATGCCACTACGCACCGCGTCAGGCACAAAAATAGCCATACGGCTGGAGATGGGTCCCCCACCCAAAGAGCCAGCAGGGAAAATTATGCCTTGTTCTAAAGCTCTTTGGGAACCGCTTGCGTAGCCGCACAGACCTGGGGGCTGCGGGCTTTCCTGCTGCCTTCAGCCTCGACACCACCCTTTCCCACTTGGCGCCCTATCAAGCACAAAAATGGCCTATGGCTGGAGATGGGTCCCCCACCCAAAGAGCCAGCAGGGAAAATTATGCCTTGTTCTAAAGCTCTTTGGGAACCGCTTGCGTAGCCCCACACACGTGGGGGCTGCGGGCTTTCCTGCTGCCTTCAGCCTCAAAACCACCCTTTCCCACTTGGCACTGCTCCAGGCTCAAAAATGGCCATACGGCTGGAGATGGGTCCCCCGCCCAGAGAGCCAGCAGGGAAAACTATGCCTTGTTCTAAAGCTCTTTGGGAACCGCTTGCGTAGCCCCACAGACCTGGGGGCTGCGGGCTTTCCTGCTGCCTTCAGCCTCAAAGCCACCCTTTCGCACTTGGGGCTTCGCCAGGCACAAAAATGGCCATATGGCTGGAGATGGGTCCCATGCCCAAAGAGCCAGCAGGGAAAACTATGCCTTGTTCTAAAGCTCTTTGGGAACCGCTTGCGTAGCCCCACAGACCTGGGGGCTGCGGGCTTTCCTGCTGCCTTCAGCCTCAAAGCCACCCTTTCCCACTTGGCGCCGGGTCAGGGACAAAAATGGCCATACGGCTGGAGATGGGTCCCATGCCCAAAGAGCCATCAGGGAAAACTATGCCTTGTTCTAAAGCTCTTTGGGAACCGCTTGCTTGGCCCCACAGACCTGGGGGCTGCAGGCTTTGCTGCTGCCTTCAGCCTCAACACCACCCTTTCCCACTTGGCGCCGCGCCAGGCACAAAAATGGCCATACGGCTGGAGATGGGTCCCCCGCCCAAAGAGCCAGCAGGGAAAACTATGCCTTGTTCTAAAGCTCTTTGGGAACCGCTTGCGTAGCCCCACAGACCTGGGGGCTGCAGGCTTTCCTGCTGTCTTCAGCCTCAAAGCCACCCTTTCCCACTTGGCGCCCTATCAGGCACAAAAATGGCCTATGGGTGGAGATGGGTCCCATGCCCAAAGAGCCAGCAGGGAAAACTATGCCTTGTTCTAAAGCTCTTTGGGAACCGCTTGCGTAGCCCCACAGACCTGGGGGCTGCGGGCTTTCCTGCTGCCTTCAGCCTCGATACCACCATTTCCCACTTGGCGCTGCGCCATGCACAAAAATGGCCATACGGCTGGAGATGGGTCCCCCGCCCAAAGAGCCAGCAGGGAAAACTATGCCTTGTTCTAAAGCTCTTTGGGAACCGCTTGCATAGCCCCACAGACCTGGGGGCTGCGGGCTTTCCTGCTGCCTTTAGCCTCGACACCACCCTTTCCCTCTTGGCGCCGCGCCAGGCACAAAAATGGCCGTACGGCTGGAGATGGGTCCCCCGCCCAAAGAGCCAGCAGGGAAAACTATGCCTTGTTCTAAAGCTCTTTGGGAACCGCTTGCGTAGCCCCACAGACCTGGGGGCTGCAGGCTTTCCTGCTGCCTTCAGCCTCAAAGCCACCCTTTCCCACTTTGCGCCGCATCAGGCACAAAAATGGCCATACGGCTGGAGATGGGTCCCCCGCCCAAAGAGCCAGCAGGGAAAACTATGCCTTGTTCTAAAGCTCTTTGGGAACTGCTTGCGTAGCCCCACAGACCTGGGGGCTGCAGGCTTTCCTGCTGCCTTCAGCCTCAAAACCACCCTTTCCCACTACGCAACGCGCCAGGCATAAAAATAGCCATACGACTGGAGATGGGTCCCCCGCCCAAAGAGCCAGCAGGGAAAACTCTGCCTTGTTCTAAAGCTCTTTGGGAACCGCTTGCGTAGCCCCACAGACCTGGGGGCTGCGGGCATTCCTGCTGCCTTCAGCCTCGACAGCACCCTTTCCCACTTGGCTTCGCGCCAGGCACAAAAATGGCCTATGGCTGGAGATGGGTCCCATGCCCTAAGAGCCAGCTGGGAAAACTATGCCTTGTTCTAAAGCTCTTTGGGAACCGCTTGCGTAGCCCCACAGACCTGGGGGCTGCGGGCTTTCCTGCTGTCTTCAGCCTCAAAGCAACCCTTTCCCACTTGGCGCCCTATCAAGCACAAAAATGGCCTATGGCTGGAGATGGGTCCCATGCCCAAAGAGCCAGCAGGGAAAACTATGCCTTGTTCTAAAGCTCTTTGGGAACCGCTTGCGTAGCCCCACAGACCTGGGGGCTGCGGGCTTTCCTGCTGCCTTCAGCCTTGACACCACCCTTTCCCACTTGGCGCCCTATCAAGCACAAAAATGGCCTATGGCTGGAGATGGGTCCCATGCCCAAAGAGCCAGCAGGGAAAACTATGCCTTGTTCTAAAGCTCTTTGGGAACCGCTTGCTTGGCCCCACAGACCTGGGGGCTGCGGGCTTTCCTGCTGCCTTCAGCCTCGACACCACCCTTTCCCACTTGGCACCGCGCCAGGCACAAAAATGGCCATACGGCTGGAGATGGGTCCCCCGCCCAAAGAGCCAGCAGGGAAAACTATGCCTTGTTCTAAAGCTCTTTGGGAACCGCTTGCGTAGCCCCACAGACCTGGGGGCTGCGGGCTTTCCTGCTGCCTTCACCCTCAAAACCACCCTTTCCCACTTGGCACTGCTCCAGGCTCAAAAATGGCCATACGGCTGGAGATGTGTCCCCCGCCCAAAGAGCCAGCAGGGAAAACTATGCCTTGTTCTAAAGCTCTTTGGGAACCGCTTGCGTAGCCCCACAGACCTGGGGGCTGCGGGCTTTCCTGCTGCCTTCAGCCTCAAAGCCACCCTTTCCCACTTGGCGCCGGGCCAGGCACAAAAATGGCCATACGGCTGGAGATGGGTCCCCCGCCCAAAGAGCCAGCAGGGAAAACTATGCCTTGTTCTAAAGCTCTTTGGGAACCGCTTGCGTAGCCCCACAGACCTGGGGGCTGCAGTCTTTGCTGCTGCCTTCAGCCTCAACACCACCCTTTCCCACTTGGCGCCGGGCCAGGCACAAAAATGGCCATACGGCTGGAGATGGGTCCCCTGCCCAAAGAGCCAGCAGGGAAAACTATGCCTTGTTCTAAAGCTCTTTGGTGAACCGCTTGCGTAGCCCCACAGACCTGGGGGCTGCGGGCTTTCCTGCTGCCTTCAGCGTCAAAACCACCCTTTCCCACTACGCACCGCGCCAGGTACAAAAATGGCCATACGGCTGGAGATGGGTCCCCCGCCCAAAGAGCCAGCAGGGAAAACTATGCCTTGTTCTAAAGCTCTTTGGGAACCGCTTGCTTGGCCCCACAGACGTGGGGGCTGCGGGCTTTCCTGCTGCCTTCAGCCTCAAAACCACCCTATGCCACTACGCACCGCGTCAGGCACAAAAATAGCCATACGGCTGGAGATGGGTCCCCCACCCAAAGAGCCAGCAGGGAAAACTCTGCCTTGTTCTAAAGCTCTTTGGGAACCGCTTGCGTAGCCCCACAGACCTGGGGGCTGCAGGCTTTCCTGCTGTCTTTAGCCTCAAAGCCACCCTTTCTCACTTGGCGCCCTATCAGGCACAAAAATGGCCTATGGGTGGAGATGGGTCCCATGCCCAAAGAGCCAGCAGGGAAAACTATGCCTTGTTCTAAAGCTCTTTGGGAACCGCTTGCGTAGCCCCACAGACCTGGGGGCTGCGGGCTTTCCTGCTGCCTTCAGCCTCAAAGCCACCCTTTCCCACTTGGCGCTGCGCCATGCACAAAAATGGCCATACGGCTGGAGATGGGTCCCCCGCCCAAAGAGCCAGCAGGGAAAACTATGCCTTGTTCTAAAGCTCTTTGGGAACTGCTTGCGTAGCTCCACAGACCTGGGGGCTGCGGGCTTTCCTGCTGCCTTTAGCCTCGACACCACCCTTTCCCTCTTGGCGCCGCGCCAGGCACAAAAATGGTCGTACGGCTGGAGATGGGTCCCCCGCCCAAAAAGCCAGCAGGGAAAATTATGCCTTGTTCTAAAGCTCTTTGGGAACCGCTTGCGTAGCCGCACAGACCTGGGGGCTGCGGGCTTTCCTGCTGCCTTCAGCCTCGACACCACCCTTTCCCACTTGGCGCCCTATCAAGCACAAAAATGGCCTATGGCTGGAGATGGGTCCCATGCCCAAAGAGCCAGCAGGGAAAACTATGCCTTGTTCTAAAGCTCTTTGGGAACCGCTTGCGTAGCCCCACACACGTGGGGGCTGCGGGCTTTCCTGCTGCCTTCAGCCTCAAAACCACCCTTTCCCACTTGGCCCCCGGCCAGGCACAAAAATGGCCATACAGCTGGAGATGGGTCCCCCGCCCAAAGAGCCAGCAGGGAAAATTATGCCTTGTTCTAAAGCTCTTTGGGAACCGCTTGCGTAGCCCCACAGACCTGGGGGCTGCAGGCTTTGCTGCTGCCTTCAGCCTCAAAACCACCCTTTCCCACTTGGCGCTGCGCCAGGCACAAAAATGGCCATATGGCTGGAGATGGGTCCCCCGCCCAAAGAGCCAGCAGGGAAAATTATGCCTTGTTCTAAAGCTCTTTGGGAACCGCTTGCGTAGCCCCACAGACCTGGGGGCTGCGGGCTTTCCTGCTGCCTTCAAGCCTCAAAGCCACCCTTTCCCACTGGGCGCCGGGCCAGGCACAAAAATGGCCTATGGCTGGAGATGGGTCCCCCGCCCAAAGAGCCAGCAGGGAAAACTATGCCTTGTTCTAAATCTCTTTGGGAACTGCTTGCGTAGCCCCACAGACCTGGGGGCTGCGGGCTTTCCTGCTGCCTTCAGCCTCGACACCACCCTTTCCCACTTGGCACTGCTCCAGGCTCAAAAATGGCCATACGGCTGGAGATGGGTCCCCCGCCCAGAGAGCCAGCAGGGAAAACTATGCCTTGTTCTAAAGCTCTTTGGGAACCGCTTGCGTAGCCCCACAGACCGGGGGGCTGCGGGCTTTCCTGCTGCCTTCAGTCTCAAAGCCACCCTTTCCCACTTGGCGCCGGGCCAGGCACAAAAATGGCCATACGGCTGGAGATGGGTCCCCCGCCCAAAGAGACAGCAGGGAAAACTATGCCTTGTTCTAAAGCTCTTTGGGAACCGCTTGCGTAGCCCCACAGACGTGGGGGCTGCGGGCTTTCCTGCTGCCTTCAGCCTCGATACCACCATTTCCCACTTGGCGCTGCGCCATGCACAAAAATGGCCATAAGGCTGGAGATGGGTCCCCCGTCCAAAGAGCCAGCAGGGAAAACTATGCCTTGTTCTAAAGCTCTTTGGGAACCGCTTGCGTAGCCCCACAGACCTGGGGGCTGCGGGATTTCCTGCTGCCTTTAGCCTCGACACCACCCTTTCCCTCTTGGCGCCGGGCCAGGCACAAAAATGGCCATATGGCTGGAGATGGGTCCCATGCCCAAAGAGCCAGCAGGGAAAACTATGCCTTGTTCTAAAGCTCTTTGGGAACCGCTTGCGTAGCCCCACAGACCTGGGGGCTGCGGGCTTTGCTGCTGCCTTCAGCGTCAAAACCACCCTTTCCCACTACGCACCGCGCCAGGCACAAAAATGGCCATACGGCTGGAGATGGGTCCCCCGCCCAAAGAGCCAGCAGGGAAAACTATGCCTTGTTCTAAAGCTCTTTGGGAACCGCTTGCTTGGCCCCACAGACGTGGGGGCTGCGGGCTTTCCTGCTGCCTTCAGCCTCAAAACCACCCTATGCCACTACGCACCGCGTCAGGCACAAAAATAGCCATACGGCTGGAGATGGGTCCCCCACCCAAAGAGCCAGCAGGGAAAACTATGCCTTGTTCTAAAGCTCTTTGGGAACCGCTTGCGTAGCCCCACAGACCTGGGGGCTGCAGGCTTTCCTGCTGCCTTCAGCCTCAAAGCCACCCTTTCCCACTTGGCGCTGCGCCATGCAGAAAAATGGCCATACGGCTGGAGATGGGTCCCCCGCCCAAAGAGCCAGCAGGGAAAACTATGCCTTGTTCTAAAGCTCTTTGGGAACTGCTTGCGTAGCTCCACAGACGTGGGGGCTGCGGGCTTTCCTGCTGCCTTTAGCCTCGACACCACCCTTTCCCTCATGGCGCCGCGCCAGGCACAAAAATGGCCGTACGGCTGGAGATGGGTCCCCTTTCCGAAGAGCCAGCAGGGAAAATTATGCCTTGTTCTAAAGCTCTTTGGGAACCGCTTGCGTAGCCGCACAGACCTGGGGGCTGCGGGCTTTCCTGCTGCCTTCAGCCTCGACACCACCCTTTCCCACTTGGCGCCCTATCAAGCACAAAAATGGCCTATGGCTGGAGATGGGTCCCATGCCCAAAGAGCCAGCAGGGAAAACTATGCCTTGTTCTAAAGCTCTTTGGGAACCGCTTGCGTAGCCCCACAGACCTGGGGGCTGCGGGCTTTCCTGCTGCCTTCAGCCTCAAAACCACCCTTTCCCACTTGGCCCCCGGCCAGGCACAAAAATGGCCATACGGCTGGAGATGGGTCCCCCGCCCAAAGAGCCAGCAGGGAAAATTATGCCTTGTTCTAAAGCTCTTTGGGAACCGCTTGCGTAGCCGCACAGACCTGGGGGCTGCGGGCTTTCCTGCTGCCTTTAGCCTCGACACCACCCTTTCCCTCTTGGCTCCGCGCCAGGCACAAAAATGGCCGTACGGCTGGAGATGGGTCCCCCGCCCAAAGAGCCAGCAGGGAAAACTATGCCTTGTTCTAAAGCTCTTTGGGAACCGCTTGCGTAGCCGCACAGACCTGGGGGCTGCGGGCTTTCCTGCTGCCTTCAGCCTCAAAGCCACCCTTTCCCACTTTGCGCCGCATCAGGCACAAAAATGGCCATACGGCTGGAGATGGGTCCCCCGCCCAAAGAGCCAGCAGGGAAAACTATGCCTTGTTCTAAAGCTCTTTGGGAACCGCTTGCGTAGCCCCACAGACCTGGGGGCTGCAGGCTTTCCTGCTGCCTTCAGCCTCAAAACCACCCTTTCCCACTACGCAACACGCCAGGCATAAAAATAGCCATACGACTGGAGATGGGTCCCCCGCCCAAAGAGCCAGCAGGGAAAACTATGCCTTGTTCTAAAGCTCTTTGGGAACCGCTTGCGTAGCCCCACAGACCTTGGGGCTGCGGGCTTTCCTGCTGCCTTCAGCCTCGACAGCACCCTTTCCCACTTGGCTTCGCGCCAGGCACAAAAATGGCCTATGGCTGGAGATGGGTCCCATGCCCTAAGAGCCAGCTGGGAAAACTATGCCTTGTTCTAAAGCTCTTTGGGAACCGCTTGCGTAGCACCACAGACCTGGGGGCTGCAGGCTTTGCTCCTGCCTTCAGCCTCAAAGCCACCCTTTCCCACCTGGCGGCGCGCCAGGCTCAAAAATGGCCATACGGCTGGAGATGGGTCCCCCGCCCAGAGAGCCAGCAGCGAAAACTATGCCTTGTTCTAAAGCTCTTTGGGAACCGCTTGCGTAGCCCCACAGACCTGGGGGCTGCGCGCTTTCCTGCTGTCTTCAGCCTCAAAGCAACCCTTTCCCACTTGGCGCCCTATCAAGCACAAAAATGGCCTATGGCTGGAGATGGGTCCCATGCCCAAAGAGCCAGCAGGGAAAACTATGCCTTGTTCTAAAGCTCTTTGGGAACCGCTTGCGTAGCCCCACACACCTGGGGGCTGCGGGCTTTCCTGCTGCCTTCAGCCTCAAAACCACCCTTTCCCACTTGGCCCCTGGCCAGGCACAAAAATGGCCATACGGCTGGAGATGGGTCCCCCGCCCAAAGAGCCAGCAGGGAAAACTATGCCTTGTTCTAAAGCTCTTTGGGAACCGCTTGCGTAGCCCCACAGACCTGGGGGCTGCGGGCTTTGCTGCTGCCTTCAGCCTCAAAACCACCCTTTCCCACTTGGCGCTGCGCCAGGCACAAAAATGGCCATACGGCTGGAGATGGGTCCCCCGCCCAAAGAGCCAGCAGGGAAAATTATGCCTTGTTCTAAAGCTCTTTGGGAACCGCTTGCGTAGCCCCACAGACCTGGGGGCTGCGGGCTTTCCTGCTGCCTTTAGCCTCGACACAACCCTTTCCCACTTGGCGCCGCGCCAGGCTCAAAAATGGCCATACGGCTGGAGATGGGTCCCATGCCCAAAGAGCCAGCAGGGAAAACTATGCCTTGTTCTAAAGCTCTTTGGGAACCGCTTGCGTAGCCCCACAGACCTGGGGGCTGCGGGCTTTCCTGCTGCCTTCAAGCCTCAAAGCCACCCTTTCCCACTGGGCGCCGGGCCAGGCACAAAAATGGCCTATGGCTGGAGATGGGTCCCCCGAACAAAGAGCCAGCAGGGAAAACTATGCCTTGTTCTAAAGCTCTTTGGGAACCGCTTGCATAGCCCCACAGACCTGGGGGCTGCAGGCTTTCCTGCTGCCTTCAGCCTCAAAGCCACCCTTTCCCACTTGGCGCCCTATCAAGCACAAAAATGGCCTATGGCTGGAGATGGGTCCCTGGCCCAAAGAGCCAGCAGGGAAAACTATGCCTTGTTCTAAAGCTCTTTGGAAACCGCTTGCTTGGCCCCACAGACGTGGGGGCTGCGGGCTTTCCTGCTGCCTTCAGCCTCGACACCACCCTTTCCCACTTGGCGCCGCGCCAGGCACAAAAATGGCCATACGGCTGGAGATGGGTACCCCGCCCAAAGAGCCAGCAGGGAAAACTATGCCTTGTTCTAAAGCTCTTTGGGAACCGCTTGCGTAGCCCCACAGACCTGGGGGCTGTGGGCTTTCCTGCTGCCTTCACCCTCAAAACCACCCTTTCCCACTTGGCACTGCTCCAGGCTCAAAAATGGCCATACGGCTGCAGATGGGTCCCCCGCCCAGAGAGCCAGCAGGGAAAACTATGCCTTGTTCTAAAGCTCTTTGGGAACCACTTGCGTAGCCCCACAGACCTGGGGGCTGCGGGCTTTCCTGCTGCCTTCAGCCTCAAAGCCACCCTTTCCCACTTGGCGCCGGGCCAGGCACAAAAATGGCCATACGGCTGGAGATGGGTCCCCCGCCCAAAGAGCCAGCAGGGAAAACTATGCCTTGTTCTAAAGCTCTTTGGGAACCGCTTGCTTGGCCCCACAAACTTGGGGACTGCAGTCTTTGCTGCTGCCTTCAGCCTCAACACCACCCTTTCCCACTACGCACCGCGCCAGGCACAAAAATGGCCATACGGCTGGAGATGGGTCCCCCGCCAAAAGAGCCAGCAGGGAAAACTATGCCTTGTTCTAAAGCTCTTTGGGAACCGCTTGCGTAGCCCCACAGACCTGGGGGCTGCGGGCTTTCCTGCTGCCTTCAGCCTCGACACCACCCTTTCCCACTTGGCGCCGCGCCAGGCACAAAAATGGCCATACGGCTGGAGATGGGTCCCCCGCCCAGAGAGCCAGCAAGGAAAATTATGCCTTGTTCTAAAGCTCTTTGGGAACCGCTTGCGCAGCCCCACAGACCTGGCGCTGCGGGCTTTCCTGCTGCCTTCAGCCTCAAAGCCACCCTTTCGCACTTGGTGTCGCGCCAGGCACAAAAATGGCCTATGGCTGGAGATGGGTCCCATGCCCAAAGAGCCAGCAGGGAAAACTATGCCTTGTTCTAAAGCTCTTTGGGAACCGCTTGCGTAGCCCCACAGACCTGGGGGCTGCAGGCTTTGCTGCTGCCTTCAGCCTCAAAGCCACCCTTTCCCACTTGGCGTCGCGCTAGGCACAAAAATGGCCATACGGCTGGAGATGGGTCCCCCGCCCAGAGAGCCAGCAAGGAAAATTTTGCCTTGTTCTAAAGCTCTTTGGGAACCGCTTGCGTAGCCCCACAGACCTGGGGGCTGCGGGCTTTCCTGCTGCCTTCAGCCTCAAAGCCACCCTTTCCCACTTGGCGCCGCATCAGGCACAAAAATGGCCTATGGCTGGAGATGGGGCCCATGCCCAAAGAGCCAGCAAGGAAAACTATGCCTTGTTCTAAAGCTCTTTGGGAACCGCTTGCGTAGCCCCACAGACCTGGGGGCTGCAGGCTTTCCTGCTGCATTCAGCCTCAAAGCCACCCTTTCCCACTTGGCACTCCATCAGGCAAAAAAATGGCCTATGGCTGGAGATCGGTCCCATGCCCAGAGAGCCAGCAGGGAAAACTATGCCTTGTTCTAAAGCTCTTTTGGAACCGCTTGCGTAGCCCCACAGACCTGGGGGCTGCGGGCTTTCCTGCTGCCTTCAGCCTCGACACCACCCTTTCCCACTTGGCGCCGTGCCAGGCACAAAAATGGCCATACGGCTGGAGATGGGTCCCCCGCCCAAAGAGCCAGCAGGGAAAACTATGCCTTGTTCTAAAGCTCTTTGGGAACCGCTTGCGTAGCCGCACAGACCTGGGGGCTGCGGGCTTTCCTGCTGCCTTCAGCCTCAAAGCCACCCTTTCCCACTTTGCGCCGCATCAGGCACAAAAATGGCCATACGGCTGGAGATGGGTCCCCCGCCCAAAGAGCCAGCAGGGAAAACTATGCCTTGTTCTAAAGCTCTTTGGGAACCGCTTGCGTAGCCCCACAGACCTGGGGGCTGCAGGCTTTCCTGCTGCCTTCAGCCTCAAAACCACCCTTTCCCACTACGCAACACGCCAGGCATAAAAATAGCCATACGACTGGAGATGGGTCCCCCGCCCAAAGAGCCAGCAGGGAAAACTATGCCTTGTTCTAAAGCTCTTTGGGAACCGCTTGCGTAGCCCCACAGACCTTGGGGCTGCGGGCTTTCCTGCTGCCTTCAGCCTCGACAGCACCCTTTCCCACTTGGCTTCGCGCCAGGCACAAAAATGGCCTATGGCTGGAGATGGGTCCCATGCCCTAAGAGCCAGCTGGGAAAACTATGCCTTGTTCTAAAGCTCTTTGGGAACCGCTTGCGTAGCACCACAGACCTGGGGGCTGCAGGCTTTGCTCCTGCCTTCAGCCTCAAAGCCACCCTTTCCCACCTGGCGGCGCGCCAGGCTCAAAAATGGCCATACGGCTGGAGATGGGTCCCCCGCCCAGAGAGCCAGCAGCGAAAACTATGCCTTGTTCTAAAGCTCTTTGGGAACCGCTTGCGTAGCCCCACAGACCTGGGGGCTGCGCGCTTTCCTGCTGTCTTCAGCCTCAAAGCAACCCTTTCCCACTTGGCGCCCTATCAAGCACAAAAATGGCCTATGGCTGGAGATGGGTCCCATGCCCAAAGAGCCAGCAGGGAAAACTATGCCTTGTTCTAAAGCTCTTTGGGAACCGCTTGCGTAGCCCCACACACCTGGGGGCTGCGGGCTTTCCTGCTGCCTTCAGCCTCAAAACCACCCTTTCCCACTTGGCCCCTGGCCAGGCACAAAAATGGCCATACGGCTGGAGATGGGTCCCCCGCCCAAAGAGCCAGCAGGGAAAACTATGCCTTGTTCTAAAGCTCTTTGGGAACCGCTTGCGTAGCCCCACAGACCTGGGGGCTGCGGGCTTTGCTGCTGCCTTCAGCCTCAAAACCACCCTTTCCCACTTGGCGCTGCGCCAGGCACAAAAATGGCCATACGGCTGGAGATGGGTCCCCCGCCCAAAGAGCCAGCAGGGAAAATTATGCCTTGTTCTAAAGCTCTTTGGGAACCGCTTGCGTAGCCCCACAGACCTGGGGGCTGCGGGCTTTCCTGCTGCCTTTAGCCTCGACACAACCCTTTCCCACTTGGCGCCGCGCCAGGCTCAAAAATGGCCATACGGCTGGAGATGGGTCCCATGCCCAAAGAGCCAGCAGGGAAAACTATGCCTTGTTCTAAAGCTCTTTGGGAACCGCTTGCGTAGCCCCACAGACCTGGGGGCTGCGGGCTTTCCTGCTGCCTTCAAGCCTCAAAGCCACCCTTTCCCACTGGGCGCCGGGCCAGGCACAAAAATGGCCTATGGCTGGAGATGGGTCCCCCGAACAAAGAGCCAGCAGGGAAAACTATGCCTTGTTCTAAAGCTCTTTGGGAACCGCTTGCATAGCCCCACAGACCTGGGGGCTGCAGGCTTTCCTGCTGCCTTCAGCCTCAAAGCCACCCTTTCCCACTTGGCGCCCTATCAAGCACAAAAATGGCCTATGGCTGGAGATGGGTCCCTGGCCCAAAGAGCCAGCAGGGAAAACTATGCCTTGTTCTAAAGCTCTTTGGAAACCGCTTGCTTGGCCCCACAGACGTGGGGGCTGCGGGCTTTCCTGCTGCCTTCAGCCTCGACACCACCCTTTCCCACTTGGCGCCGCGCCAGGCACAAAAATGGCCATACGGCTGGAGATGGGTCCCCCGCCCAAAGAGCCAGCAGGGAAAACTATGCCTTGTTCTAAAGCTCTTTGGGAACCGCTTGCGTAGCCCCACAGACCTGGGGGCTGTGGGCTTTCCTGCTGCCTTCACCCTCAAAACCACCCTTTCCCACTTGGCACTGCTCCAGGCTCAAAAATGGCCATACGGCTGCAGATGGGTCCCCCGCCCAGAGAGCCAGCAGGGAAAACTATGCCTTGTTCTAAAGCTCTTTGGGAACCACTTGCGTAGCCCCACAGACCTGGGGGCTGCGGGCTTTCCTGCTGCCTTCAGCCTCAAAGCCACCCTTTCCCACTTGGCGCCGGGCCAGGCACAAAAATGGCCATACGGCTGGAGATGGGTCCCCCGCCCAAAGAGCCAGCAGGGAAAACTATGCCTTGTTCTAAAGCTCTTTGGGAACCGCTTGCTTGGCCCCACAGACGTGGGGGCTGCAGTCTTTGCTGCTGCCTTCAGCCTCGACAGCACCCTTTCCCACTTGGCACCGCGCCAGGCACAAAAACGGCCTATGGCTGGAGATGGGTCCCCCGCCCAGAGAGCCAGCAGGGAAAATTATGCCTTGTTCTAAAGCTCTTTGGGAACTGCTTGCGTAGCCCCAGAGACTTGGGGGCTGCAGGCTTTCCTGCTGCCTTCAGCCTCAAAGCCACCCTTTCCCACTTGGCGCCGCGCCAGGCACAAAAATGGCCTATGGCTGGAGATGGGTCCCATGCCCAAAGAGCCAGCAGGGAAAACTATGCCTTGTTCTAAAGCTCTTTGGGAACCGCTTGCTTGGCCCCACAGACCTGGGGGCTGCAGGCTTTGCTGCTGCCTTCAGCCTCAAAACCACCCTTTCCCACTTGGCGCCGCGCCAGGCACAAAAATGGCCATACGGCTGGAGATGGGTCCCCCGCCCAAAGAGCCAGCAGGGAAAACTATGCCTTGTTCTAAAGCTCTTTGGGAACCGCTTGCGTAGCCCCACAGACCTGGGGGCTGCGGGCTTTCCTGCTGCCTTCAGCGTCAAAACCACCCTTTACCACTACGCACCGCGCCAGGCACAAAAATGGCCATACGGCTGGAAATGGGTCCCCCGTCCAAAGAGCCAGCAGGGAAAACTATGCCTTGTTCTAAAGCTCTTTGGGAACCGCTTGCGTAGCCCCACAGACCTGGGGGCTGCAGGCTTTCCTGCTGCCTTCAGCCTCAAAGCCACCCTTTCCCACTTGGCGCCCTATCAGGCACAAAAATGGCCTATGCCTGGAGATGGGTCCCATGCCCAAAGAGCCATCAGGGAAAACTATGCCTTGTTCTAAAGCTCTTTGGGAACCGCTTGCTTGGCCCCACAGACCTGGGGGCTGCAGGCTTTCCTGCTGCCTTCAGCCTCAAAACCACCCTTTCCCACTACGCACCGCGCTAGGCACAAAAATGGCCATACGGCTGGAGATGGGTCCCCCGCCCAAAGAGCTAGCAGGGAAAACTATGCCTTGTTCTAAAGCTCTTTGGGAACCACTTGCGTAGCCCCACAGACCTGGGGGCTGTGGGCTTTCCTGCTGCCTTCAGCCTCGACACCACCCTTTCCCACTTGGCGCCGCGCCAAGCACAAAAATGGCCATACGGCTGGAGATGGGTCCCCCGCCCAAAGAGCCAGCAGGGAAAACTATGCCTTGTTCTAAAGCTCTTTGGGAACCGCTTGCGTAGCCCCACAGACCTGGGGGTGTGGGCTTTCCTGCTGCCTTCAGCCTCAAAGCCACCCTTTCCCACTTGGCGTCGCGCCAGGCACAAAAATGGCCTATGGCTGGAGATGGGTCCCATGCCCAAAGACCCAGCAGGGAAAACTATGCCTTGTTCTAAAGCTCTTTGGGAACCGCTTGCGTAGCCCCACAGACCTGGGGGCTGCAGGCTTTGCTGCTGCCTTCAGCCTCAAAGCCACCCTTTCCCACTTGGCGTCGCGCCAGGCACAAAAATGGCCATACGGCTGGAGATGGGTCCCCCGCCCAGAGAGCCAGCAGGGAAAACTATGCCTTGTTCTAAAGCTCTTTGGGAACCACTTGCGTAGCCCCACAGACCTGGGGGCTGCGGGCTTTCCTGCTGCCTTCAGCCTCAAAGCCACCCTTTCCCACTTGGCGCCGCATCAGGCACAAAAATGGCCTATGGCTGGAGATGGGTCCCATGCCCAAAGAGCCAGCAGGGAAAACTATGCCTTGTTCTAAAGCTCTTTGGGAACCGCTTGCGTAGCCCCACAGACCTGGGGGCTGCAGGCTTTCCTGCTGCCTTCAGCCTCAAAGCCACCCTTTCCCACTTGGCACTCCATCAGGCAAAAAAATGGCCTATGGCTGGAGATCGGTCCCATGCCCAAAGACCCAGCAAGGAAAACTATGCCTTGTTCTAAAGCTCTTTGGGAACCGCTTGCGTGGCCCCACAGACGTGGGGCCTGCAGGCTTTGCTGCTGCCTTCAGCCTCAAAGCCACCCTTTCCCACTTGGCGCCGCGCCAGGCACAAAAACAGCCTATGGCTGCAGATGGGTGCCCCGCCCAGAGAGCCAGCAGGGAAAACTATGCCTTGTTCTAAAGCTCTTTGGGAACCGCTTGCGTAGCCCCACAGACCTGGGGGCTGCGGGCTTTCCTGCTGCCTTCAGCTTCGACAGCACCCTTTCCCACTTGGCGTCGCGCCAGGCAGAAAAATGGCCTATGGGTGGAGATGGGTCCCATGCCCAAAGAGCCACCAGGGAAAACTATGCCTTGTTCTAAAGCTCTTTGGGAACCGCTTGCATAGCCCCACAGACCTGGGGGCTGTGGGCTTTCCTGCTGCCTTCAGCCTCGACACCACCCTTTCCCACTTGGCGCCGTGCCAGGCACAAAAATGGCCATACGGCTGGAGATGGGTCCCCCGCCCAAAGAGCCAGCAGGGAAAACTATGCCTTGTTCTAAAGCTCTTTGGGAACCGCTTGCGTAGCCCCACAGACCTCGGGGCTGTGGGCTTTGCTGCTGCCTTCAGCCTCAAAGCCACCCTTTCCCGCTTCGCGCCGGGCCAGGCACAAAAATGGCCATACGGTTGGAGATGGGTCCCACGCCCAAAGAGCCAGCAGTGAAAAATATGCCTTGTTCTAAAGCTCTTTGGGAACCGCTTGCGTAGCCCCACAGACCTGGGGGCTGCGGGCTTTCCTGCTGCCTTCAGCCTCGACACCACCCTTTCCCACTTGGCGTCGCGCCAGGCACAAAAATGGCCATACGGCTGGAGATGGGTCCCCCGCCCAAAGAGCCAGCAGGGAAAACTATGCCTTGTTCTAAAGCTCTTTGGGAACCGCTTGCATAGCCCCAAAGACCTGGGGGCTGCAGGCTCTCCTGCTGCCTTCAGCCTCAAAGCCACCCTTTCCCACTTGGCGCCGCGCTAGGCACAAAAATGGCCTATGGCTGGAGATGGGTCCCCCGCCCAAAGAGCCAGCAGGGAAAACTAGGTCTTGTTCTAAAGCTCTTTGGGAACCGCTTGCGTAGCCGCACAGACCTGGGGGCTGCAGGCTTTCCTGCTGCCTTCAGCCTCAAAGCCACCCTTTCCCACTACGCACCGCGCCAGGCACAAAAATGGCCTATGGCTGGAGATGGGTCCCATGCCCAAAGACCCAGCAAGGAAAACTATGCATTGTTCTAAAGCTCTTTGGGAACCGCTTGCGTAGCCCCACAGACCTGGGGGCTGCAGGCTTTGCTGCTGCCTTCAGCCTCAAAGCCACCCTTTCCCACTTGGCGTCGCGCTAGGCACAAATTGGCCATACGGCTGGAGATGGGTCCCCCGCCCAAAGAGCCAGCAGGGAAAACTATGCCTTGTTCTAAAGCTCTTTGGGAACCACTTGCGTAGCCCCACAGACCTGGGGGCTGCAGGCTTTCCTGCTGCCTTCAGACTCGACACCACCCTTTCCCACTTGGCGCCGCGCCAGGCACAAAAATGGCCATACGGCTGGAGATGGGTCCCCCGCCCAAAGAGCCAGCAGGGAAAATTATGCCTTGTTCTAAAGCTCTTTGGGAACCGCTTGCGTAGCCCCACAGACCTGGGGGCTGCAGGCTTTCCTGCTGCCTTCAGACTCGACACCACCCTTTCCCACTTGGCACCGCGCCAGGCAGAAAAATGGCCTATGGCTGGAGATGGGTCCCATGCCCAAAGAGCCAGCAGGGAAAACTATGCCTTGTTCTGAAGCTCTTTGGGAACCGCTTGCGTAGCCCCACAGACCTGGGGCTGCAGGCTTTCCTGCTGCCTTCAGCCTCAAAGCCACCCTTTCCCACTTGGCGCCCTATCAGGCACAAAAATGGCCTATGGCTGGAGATGGGTCCCCCGCCCAAAGAGCCAGCAGGGAAAACTATGCCTTGTTCTAAAGCTCTTTGGGAACCGCTTGCTTGGCCCCACAGACCTGGGGGCTGCAGGCTTTCCTGCTGCCTTCAACCTCAAAGACACCCTTTTCCACTACGCACTGCGCCAGGCACAAAAATGGCCATACGGCTGGAGATGGGTCCCCCGCCCAAAGAGCCAGCAGGGAAAAATATGCCTTGTTCTAAAGCTCTTTGGTGAACCGCTTGCGTAGCCCCACAGACCTGGGGGCTGCGGGCTTTCCTGCTGCCTTCAGCGTCAAAACCACCCTTTCCCACTACGCACCGCGCCAGGCACAAAAATGGCCATACGGCTGGAGATGGGTCCCCCACCCAAAGAGCCAGCAGGGAAAACTATGCCTTGTTCTAAAGCTCTTTGGGAACCGCTTGCTTGGCCCCACAGACGTGGGGGCTGCGGGCTTTCCTGCTGCCTTCAGCCTCAAAACCACCCTATGCCACTACGCACCGCGTCAGGCACAAAAATAGCCATACGGCTGGAGATGGGTCCCCCACCCAAAGAGCCAGCAGGGAAAACTATGCCTTGTTCTAAAGCTCTTTGGGAACCGCTTGCGTAGCCCCACAGACCTGGGGGCTGCAGGCTTTCCTGCTGTCTTTAGTCAAAGCCACCCTTTCCCACTTGGCGCCCTATTAGGCACAAAAATGGCCTATGGGTGGAGATGGGTCCCATGCCCAAAGAGCCAGCAGGGAAAACTATGCCTTGTTCTAAAGCTCTTTGGGAACCGCTTGCGTAGCCCCACAGACCTGGGGGCTGCAGGCTTTGCTGCTGCCTTCAGCCTCAAAGCCACCCTTTCCCACTTGGCGCTGCGCCATGCACAAAAATGGCCATACGGCTGGAGATGGGTCCCCCGCCCAAAGAGCCAGCAGGGAAAACTATGCCTTGTTCTAAAGCTCTTTGGGAACTGCTTGCGTAGCTCCACAGACCTGGGGGCTGCGGGCTTTCCTGCTGCCTTTAGCCTCGACACAACCCTTTCCCACTTGGCGCCGCGCCAGGCACAAAAATGGCCGTACGGCTGGAGATGGGTCCCCCGCCCAAAGAGCCAGCAGGGAAAATTATGCCTTGTTCTAAAGCTCTTTGGGAACCGCTTGCGTAGCCGCACAGACCTGGGGGCTGCGGGCTTTCCTGCTGCCTTCAGCCTCGACACCACCCTTTCCCACTTGGCGCCCTATCAAGCACAAAAATGGCCTATGGCTGGAGATGGGTCCCATGCCCAAAGAGCCAGCAGGGAAAACTATGCCTTGTTCTAAAGCTCTTTGGGAACCGCTTGCGTAGCCCCACAGACCTGGGGGTGTGGGCTTTCCTGCTGCCTTCAGCCTCAAAACCACCCTTTCCCACTTGGCCCCTGGCCAGGCAAAAAAATGGCCATACGGCTGGAGATGGGTCCCCCGCCCAAAGAGCCAGCAGGGAAAACTATGCCTTGTTGTAAAGCTCTTTGGGAACCGCTTGCGTAGCCCCACAGACCTGGGGGCTGCAGGCTTTGCTGCTGCCTTCAGCCTCAAAACCACCCTTTCCCACTTGGCGCTGCGCCAGGCACAAAAATGGCCATACGGCTGGAGATGGGTCCCCCGCCCAAAGAGCCAGCAGGGAAAACTATGCCTTGTTCTAAAGCTCTTTGGGAACCGCTTGCATAGCCCCAAAGACCTGGGGGCTGCAGGCTCTCCTGCTGCCTTCAGCCTCAAAGCCACCCTTTCCCACTTGGCGCCGCGCTAGGCACAAAAATGGCCTATGGCTGGAGATGGGTCCCCCGCCCAAAGAGCCAGCAGGGAAAACTAGGTCTTGTTCTAAAGCTCTTTGGGAACCGCTTGCGTAGCCGCACAGACCTGGGGGCTGCAGGCTTTCCTGCTGCCTTCAGCCTCAAAGCCACCCTTTCCCACTACGCACCGCGCCAGGCACAAAAATGGCCTATGGCTGGAGATGGGTCCCATGCCCAAAGACCCAGCAAGGAAAACTATGCATTGTTCTAAAGCTCTTTGGGAACCGCTTGCGTAGCCCCACAGACCTGGGGGCTGCAGGCTTTGCTGCTGCCTTCAGCCTCAAAGCCACCCTTTCCCACTTGGCGTCGCGCTAGGCACAAATTGGCCATACGGCTGGAGATGGGTCCCCCGCCCAAAGAGCCAGCAGGGAAAACTATGCCTTGTTCTAAAGCTCTTTGGGAACCACTTGCGTAGCCCCACAGACCTGGGGGCTGCAGGCTTTCCTGCTGCCTTCAGACTCGACACCACCCTTTCCCACTTGGCGCCCTATCAGGCACAAAAATGGCCATACGGCTGGAGATGGGTCCCCCGCCCAAAGAGCCAGCAGGGAAAACTATGCCTTGTTCTAAAGCTCTTTGGGAACCGCTTGCGTAGCCCCACAGACCTGGGGGCTGCGGGCTTTCCTGCTGCCTTCAGCCTCAAAACCACCCTTTCCCACTACGCACCGCGCCAGGCACAAAAATGGCCATACGGCTGGAGATGGGTCCCCCGCCCAAAGAGCCAGCAGGGAAAACTATGCCTTGTTCTAAAGCTCTTTGGGAACCGCTTGCTTGGCCCCACAGACGTGGGGGCTGCGGGCTTTCCTGCTGCCTTCAGCCTCAAAACCACCCTATGCCACTACGCACCGCGTCAGGCACAAAAATAGCCATACGGCTGGAGATGGGTCCCCCACCCAAAGAGCCAGCAGGGAAAACTATGCCTTGTTCTAAAGGTCTTTGGGAACCGCTTGCGTAGCCCCACAGACCTGGGGGCTGCAGGCTTTCCTGCTGTCTTCAGCCTCAAAGCCACCCTTTCCCACTTGGCGCCCTATCAGGCACAAAAATGGCCTATGGGTGGAGATGGGTCCCATGCCCAAAGAGCCAGCAGGGAAAACTATGCCTTGTTCTAAAGCTCTTTGGGAACCGCTTGCGTAGCCCCACAGACCTGGGGGCTGCGGGCTTTCCTGCTGCCTTCAGCCTCAAAGCCACCCTTTCCCTCTTGGCGCCGCGCCAGGCACAAAAATGGCCGTACGGCTGGAGATGGGTCCCCCACCCAAAGAGCCAGCAGGGAAAACTATGCCTTGTTCTAAAGCTCTTTGGGAACCGCTTGCGTAGCCGCACAGACCTGGGGGCTGCGGGCTTTCCTGCTGCCTTCAGCCTCAAAGCCACCCTTTCCCACTTTGCGCCGGGCCAGGCACAAAAATGGCCATACGGCTGGAGATGGGTCCCCCGCCCAAAGAGCCAGCAGGGAAAACTATGCCTTGTTCTAAAGCTCTTTGGGAACCGCTTGCGTAGCCCCACAGACCTGGGGGCTGCAGGCTTTCCTGCTGCCTTCAGCCTCAAAACCACCCTTTCCCACTACGCAACGCGCCAGGCATAAAAATAGCCATACGACTGGAGATGGGTCCCCCGCCCAAAGAGCCAGCAGGGAAAACTATGCCTTGTTCTAAAGCTCTTTGGGAACCGCTTGCGTAGCCCCACAGACCTTGGGGCTGCGGGCTTTCCTGCTGCCTTCAGCCTCGACAGCACCCTTTCCCACTTGGCTTCGCGCCAGGCACAAAAATGGCCTATGGCTGGAGATGGGTCCCATGCCCTAAGAGCCAGCTGGGAAAACTATGCCTTCTTCTAAAGCTCTTTGGGAACCGCTTGCGTAGCACCACAGACCTGGGGGCTGCAGGCTTTGCTCCTGCCTTCAGCCTCAAAGCCACCCTTTCCCACCTGGCGCCGCGCCAGGCTCAAAAATGGCCATACGGCTGGAGATGGGTCCCCCGCCCAGAGAGCCAGCAGGGAAAACTATGCCTTGTTCTAAAGCTCTTTGGGAACCGCTTGCGTAGCCCCACAGACCTGGGGGCTGCGGGCTTTCCTGCTGCCTTTAGCCTCGACACCACCCTTTCCCACTTGGCGCCCTATCAGCCACAAAAATGGCCATACGGCTGGAGATGGGTCCCCCGCCCAGAGAGCCAGCAGGGAAAACTATGCCTTGTTCTAAAGCTCTTTGGGAACCGCTTGCGTAGCCCCACAGACCTGGGGGCTGCGGGCTTTCCTGCTGCCCTCAAGCCTCAAAGCCACCCTTTCCCACTGGGCGCCGGGCCAGGCACAAAAATGGCCTATGGCTGGAGATGGGTCCCCCGAACAAAGAGCCAGCAGGGAAAAATATGCCTTGTTCTAAAGCTCTTTGGGAACTGCTTGCGTAGCCCCACAGACCTGGGGGCTGCAGGCTTTCCTGTTGCCTTCAGCCTCAAAGCCACCCTTTCCCACTTGGCGCCCTATCAAGCACAAAAATGGCCTATGGCTGGAGATGGGTCCCAGGCCCAAAGAGCCAGCAGGGAAAACTATGCCTTGTTCTAAAGCTCTTTGGGAACCGCTTGCTTGGCCCCACAGACCTGGGGGCTGCGGGCTTTCCTGCTGCCTTCAGCCTCGACACCACCCTTTCCCACTTGGCGCCGCGCCAGGCACAAAAATGGCCATACGGCTGGAGATGGGTCCCCCGCCCAGAGAGCCAGCAGGGAAAACTATGCCTTGTTCTAAAGCTCTTTGGGAACCGCTTGCGTAGCCCCACAGACCTGGGGGCTGCAGGCTTTCCTGCTGCCTTCAGCCTCAAAGCCACCCTTTCCCACTACGCACCGCGCCAGGCACAAAAATGGCCTATGGCTGGAGATGGGTCCCATGCCCAAAGACCCAGCAAGGAAAACTATGCATTGTTCTAAAGCTCTTTGGGAACCGCTTGCGTAGCCCCACAGACCTGGGGGCTGCAGGCTTTGCTGCTGCCTTCAGCCTCAAAGCCACCCTTTCCCACTTGGCGTCGCGCTAGGCACAAATTGGCCATACGGCTGGAGATGGGTCCCCCGCCCAAAGAGCCAGCAGGGAAAACTATGCCTTGTTCTAAAGCTCTTTGGGAACCACTTGCGTAGCCCCACAGACCTGGGGGCTGCAGGCTTTCCTGCTGCCTTCAGACTCGACACCACCCTTTCCCACTTGGCGCCCTATCAGGCACAAAAATGGCCATACGGCTGGAGATGGGTCCCCCGCCCAAAGAGCCAGCAGGGAAAACTATGCCTTGTTCTAAAGCTCTTTGGGAACCGCTTGCGTAGCCCCACAGACCTGGGGGCTGCGGGCTTTCCTGCTGCCTTCAGCCTCAAAACCACCCTTTCCCACTACGCACCGCGCCAGGCACAAAAATGGCCATACGGCTGGAGATGGGTCCCCCGCCCAAAGAGCCAGCAGGGAAAACTATGCCTTGTTCTAAAGCTCTTTGGGAACCGCTTGCTTGGCCCCACAGACGTGGGGGCTGCGGGCTTTCCTGCTGCCTTCAGCCTCAAAACCACCCTATGCCACTACGCACCGCGTCAGGCACAAAAATAGCCATACGGCTGGAGATGGGTCCCCCACCCAAAGAGCCAGCAGGGAAAACTATGCCTTGTTCTAAAGCTCTTTGGGAACCGCTTGCGTAGCCCCACAGACCTGGGGGCTGCAGGCTTTCCTGCTGTCTTCAGCCTCAAAGCCACCCTTTCCCACTTGGCGCCCTATCAGGCACAAAAATGGCCTATGGGTGGAGATGGGTCCCATGCCCAAAGAGCCAGCAGGGAAAACTATGCCTTGTTCTAAAGCTCTTTGGGAACCGCTTGCGTAGCCCCACAGACCTGGGGGCTGCGGGCTTTCCTGCTGCCTTCAGCCTCAAAGCCACCCTTTCCCTCTTGGCGCCGCGCCAGGCACAAAAATGGCCGTACGGCTGGAGATGGGTCCCCCACCCAAAGAGCCAGCAGGGAAAACTATGCCTTGTTCTAAAGCTCTTTGGGAACCGCTTGCGTAGCCGCACAGACCTGGGGGCTGCGGGCTTTCCTGCTGCCTTCAGCCTCAAAGCCACCCTTTCCCACTTTGCGCCGGGCCAGGCACAAAAATGGCCATACGGCTGGAGATGGGTCCCCCGCCCAAAGAGCCAGCAGGGAAAACTATGCCTTGTTCTAAAGCTCTTTGGGAACCGCTTGCGTAGCCCCACAGACCTGGGGGCTGCAGGCTTTCCTGCTGCCTTCAGCCTCAAAACCACCCTTTCCCACTACGCAACGCGCCAGGCATAAAAATAGCCATACGACTGGAGATGGGTCCCCCGCCCAAAGAGCCAGCAGGGAAAACTATGCCTTGTTCTAAAGCTCTTTGGGAACCGCTTGCGTAGCCCCACAGACCTTGGGGCTGCGGGCTTTCCTGCTGCCTTCAGCCTCGACAGCACCCTTTCCCACTTGGCTTCGCGCCAGGCACAAAAATGGCCTATGGCTGGAGATGGGTCCCATGCCCTAAGAGCCAGCTGGGAAAACTATGCCTTCTTCTAAAGCTCTTTGGGAACCGCTTGCGTAGCACCACAGACCTGGGGGCTGCAGGCTTTGCTCCTGCCTTCAGCCTCAAAGCCACCCTTTCCCACCTGGCGCCGCGCCAGGCTCAAAAATGGCCATACGGCTGGAGATGGGTCCCCCGCCCAGAGAGCCAGCAGGGAAAACTATGCCTTGTTCTAAAGCTCTTTGGGAACCGCTTGCGTAGCCCCACAGACCTGGGGGCTGCGGGCTTTCCTGCTGCCTTTAGCCTCGACACCACCCTTTCCCACTTGGCGCCCTATCAGCCACAAAAATGGCCATACGGCTGGAGATGGGTCCCCCGCCCAGAGAGCCAGCAGGGAAAACTATGCCTTGTTCTAAAGCTCTTTGGGAACCGCTTGCGTAGCCCCACAGACCTGGGGGCTGCGGGCTTTCCTGCTGCCCTCAAGCCTCAAAGCCACCCTTTCCCACTGGGCGCCGGGCCAGGCACAAAAATGGCCTATGGCTGGAGATGGGTCCCCCGAACAAAGAGCCAGCAGGGAAAAATATGCCTTGTTCTAAAGCTCTTTGGGAACTGCTTGCGTAGCCCCACAGACCTGGGGGCTGCAGGCTTTCCTGTTGCCTTCAGCCTCAAAGCCACCCTTTCCCACTTGGCGCCCTATCAAGCACAAAAATGGCCTATGGCTGGAGATGGGTCCCAGGCCCAAAGAGCCAGCAGGGAAAACTATGCCTTGTTCTAAAGCTCTTTGGGAACCGCTTGCTTGGCCCCACAGACCTGGGGGCTGCGGGCTTTCCTGCTGCCTTCAGCCTCGACACCACCCTTTCCCACTTGGCGCCGCGCCAGGCACAAAAATGGCCATACGGCTGGAGATGGGTCCCCCGCCCAGAGAGCCAGCAGGGAAAACTATGCCTTGTTCTAAAGCTCTTTGGGAACCGCTTGCGTAGCCCCACAGACCTGGGGGCTGCGGGCTTTCCTGCTGCCTTCACCCTCAAAACCACCCTTTCCCACTTGGCACTGCTCCAGGCTCAAAAATGGCCATACGGCTGGAGATGGGTCCCCCACCCAAAGAGCCAGCAGGGAAAACTATGCCTTGTTCTAAAGCTCTTTGGGAACCGCTTGCGTAGCCGCACAGACCTGGGGGCTGCGGGCTTTCCTGCTGCCTTCAGCCTCAAAGCCACCCTTTCCCACTTTGCGCCGGGCCAGGCACAAAAATGGCCATACGGCTGGAGATGGGTCCCCCGCCCAAAGAGCCAGCAGGGAAAACTATGCCTTGTTCTAAAGCTCTTTGGGAACCGCTTGCGTAGCCCCACAGACCTGGGGGCTGCGGGCTTTCCTGCTGCCTTCAGCCTCAAAACCACCCTTTCCCACTACGCACCGCGCCAGGCACAAAAATGGCCATACGGCTGGAGATGGGTCCCCCGCCCAAAGAGCCAGCAGGGAAAACTATGCCTTGTTCTAAAGCTCTTTGGGAACCGCTTGCTTGGCCCCACAGACGTGGGGGCTGCGGGCTTTCCTGCTGCCTTCAGCCTCAAAACCACCCTATGCCACTACGCACCGCGTCAGGCACAAAAATAGCCATACGGCTGGAGATGGGTCCCCCACCCAAAGAGCCAGCAGGGAAAACTATGCCTTGTTCTAAAGGTCTTTGGGAACCGCTTGCGTAGCCCCACAGACCTGGGGGCTGCAGGCTTTCCTGCTGTCTTCAGCCTCAAAGCCACCCTTTCCCACTTGGCGCCCTATCAGGCACAAAAATGGCCTATGGGTGGAGATGGGTCCCATGCCCAAAGAGCCAGCAGGGAAAACTATGCCTTGTTCTAAAGCTCTTTGGGAACCGCTTGCGTAGCCCCACAGACCTGGGGGCTGCGGGCTTTCCTGCTGCCTTCAGCCTCAAAGCCACCCTTTCCCTCTTGGCGCCGCGCCAGGCACAAAAATGGCCGTACGGCTGGAGATGGGTCCCCCACCCAAAGAGCCAGCAGGGAAAACTATGCCTTGTTCTAAAGCTCTTTGGGAACCGCTTGCGTAGCCGCACAGACCTGGGGGCTGCGGGCTTTCCTGCTGCCTTCAGCCTCAAAGCCACCCTTTCCCACTTTGCGCCGGGCCAGGCACAAAAATGGCCATACGGCTGGAGATGGGTCCCCCGCCCAAAGAGCCAGCAGGGAAAACTATGCCTTGTTCTAAAGCTCTTTGGGAACCGCTTGCGTAGCCCCACAGACCTGGGGGCTGCAGGCTTTCCTGCTGCCTTCAGCCTCAAAACCACCCTTTCCCACTACGCAACGCGCCAGGCATAAAAATAGCCATACGACTGGAGATGGGTCCCCCGCCCAAAGAGCCAGCAGGGAAAACTATGCCTTGTTCTAAAGCTCTTTGGGAACCGCTTGCGTAGCCCCACAGACCTTGGGGCTGCGGGCTTTCCTGCTGCCTTCAGCCTCGACAGCACCCTTTCCCACTTGGCTTCGCGCCAGGCACAAAAATGGCCTATGGCTGGAGATGGGTCCCATGCCCTAAGAGCCAGCTGGGAAAACTATGCCTTCTTCTAAAGCTCTTTGGGAACCGCTTGCGTAGCACCACAGACCTGGGGGCTGCAGGCTTTGCTCCTGCCTTCAGCCTCAAAGCCACCCTTTCCCACCTGGCGCCGCGCCAGGCTCAAAAATGGCCATACGGCTGGAGATGGGTCCCCCGCCCAGAGAGCCAGCAGGGAAAACTATGCCTTGTTCTAAAGCTCTTTGGGAACCGCTTGCGTAGCCCCACAGACCTGGGGGCTGCGGGCTTTCCTGCTGCCTTTAGCCTCGACACCACCCTTTCCCACTTGGCGCCCTATCAGCCACAAAAATGGCCATACGGCTGGAGATGGGTCCCCCGCCCAGAGAGCCAGCAGGGAAAACTATGCCTTGTTCTAAAGCTCTTTGGGAACCGCTTGCGTAGCCCCACAGACCTGGGGGCTGCGGGCTTTCCTGCTGCCCTCAAGCCTCAAAGCCACCCTTTCCCACTGGGCGCCGGGCCAGGCACAAAAATGGCCTATGGCTGGAGATGGGTCCCCCGAACAAAGAGCCAGCAGGGAAAAATATGCCTTGTTCTAAAGCTCTTTGGGAACTGCTTGCGTAGCCCCACAGACCTGGGGGCTGCAGGCTTTCCTGTTGCCTTCAGCCTCAAAGCCACCCTTTCCCACTTGGCGCCCTATCAAGCACAAAAATGGCCTATGGCTGGAGATGGGTCCCAGGCCCAAAGAGCCAGCAGGGAAAACTATGCCTTGTTCTAAAGCTCTTTGGGAACCGCTTGCTTGGCCCCACAGACCTGGGGGCTGCGGGCTTTCCTGCTGCCTTCAGCCTCGACACCACCCTTTCCCACTTGGCGCCGCGCCAGGCACAAAAATGGCCATACGGCTGGAGATGGGTCCCCCGCCCAGAGAGCCAGCAGGGAAAACTATGCCTTGTTCTAAAGCTCTTTGGGAACCGCTTGCGTAGCCCCACAGACCTGGGGGCTGCGGGCTTTCCTGCTGCCTTCACCCTCAAAACCACCCTTTCCCACTTGGCACTGCTCCAGGCTCAAAAATGGCCATACGGCTGGAGATGGGTCCCCCACCCAAAGAGCCAGCAGGGAAAACTATGCCTTGTTCTAAAGCTCTTTGGGAACCGCTTGCGTAGCCCCACAGACCTGGGGGCTGCAGGCTTTCCTGCTGTCTTTAGCCTCAAAGCCACCCTTTCCCACTTGGCGCCCTATCAGGCACAAAAATGGCCATACGGCTGGAGATGGGTCCCCCGCCCAAAGAGCCAGCAGGGAAAACTATGCCTTGTTCTAAAGCTCTTTGGGAACCGCTTGCGTAGCCCCACAGACCTGGGGGCTGCGGGCTTTCCTGCTGCCTTCAGCCTCAAAGCCACCCTTTCACACTTGGCACCGCGCCAGGCACAAAAATGGCCATACGGCTGGAGATGGGTCCCCCGCCCAAAGAGCCAGCAGGGAAAACTATGCCTTGTTCTAAAGCTCTTTGGGAACCGCTTGCGTAGCCGCACAGACCTGGGGGCTGCGGGTTTTCCTGCTGCCTTTAGCCTCGACACCACCCTTTCCCTCTTGGCGCCGCGCCAGGCACAAAAATGGCCGTACGGCTGGAGATGGGTCCCCCGCCCAGAGAGCCAGCAGGGAAAATTATGCCTTGTTCTAAAGCTCTTTGGGAACCGCTTGCGTAGCCGCACAGACCTGGGGGCTGCGGGCTTTCCTGCTGCCTTCAGCCTCAAAACCACCCTTTCCCACTTGGCACCGCGCCAGGCACAAAAATGGCCTATGGCTGGAGATGGGTCCCATGCCCAAAGAGCCAGCAGGGAAAACTATGCCTTGTTCTAAAGCTCTTTGGGAACCGCTTGCGTAGCCCCACAGACCTGGGGACTGCGGGCTTTCCTGCTGCCTTCAAGCCTCAAAGCCACCCTTTCCCACTGGGCGCCGGGCCAGGCACAAAAATGGCCTATGGCTGGAGATGGGTCCCCCGCCCAAAGAGCCAGCAGGGAAAACTATGCCTTGTTCTAAAGCTCTTTGGGAACTGCTTGCGTAGCCCCACAGACCTGGGGGCTGCGGGCTTTCCTGCTGCCTTCAGCCTCGACACCACCCTTTCCCACTTGGCACTGCTCCAGGCTCAAAAATGGCCATACGGCTGGAGATGGGTCCCCCGCCCAGAGAGCCAGCAGGGAAAACTATGCCTTGTTCTAAAGCTCTTTGGGAACCGCTTGCGTAGCCCCACAGACCTGGGGGCTGCAGGCTTTGCTGCTGCCTTCAGCCTCGACACCACCCTTTCCCACTACGCACCGCGCCAGGCACAAAAATGGCCATACGTCTGGAGATGGGTCCCACGCCCAAAAAGCCAGCAGGGAAAACTATGCCTTGTTCTAAAGCTCTTTGGGAACCGCTTGCTTGGCCCCACAGACGTGGGGGCTGCGGGCTTTCCTGCTGTCTTCAGCCTCGACACTACCCTTTCCCACTTGGCGCCCTATCAGCCACAAAAATGGCCATACGGCTGGAGATGGGTCCCCCGCCCAAAGAGCCAGCAGGGAAAACTATGCCTTGTTCTAAAGCTCTTTGGGAACCGCTTGCGTAGCCCCACATACCTGGGGGCTGCGGGCTTTCCTGCTGCCTTCAGCCTCAAAGCCACCCTTTCGCACTTGGGGCTTCGCCAGGCACAAAAATGGCCATATGGCTGGAGATGGGTCCCCCTCCCAAAGAGCGAGCAGGGAAAACTATGCCTTGTTCTAAAGCTCTTTGGGAACCGCTTGCGTAGCCCCACAGACCTGGGGGCTGCGGGCTTTCCTGCTGCCTTCAGCCTCAAAGCCACCCTTTCCCACTTGGCGCCGGGCCAGGGACAAAAATGGCCATACGGCTGGAGATGGGTCCCATGCTCAAAGAGCCAGCAGGGAAAACTATGCCTTGTTCTAAAGCTCTTTGGGAACCGCTTGCTTGGCCCCACAGACCTGGGGGCTGCAGGCTTTGCTGCTGCCTTCAGACTCAAAGCCACCCTTTCCCACTACGCACCGCGCCAGGCACAAAAATGGCCATACGGCTGGAGATGGGTCCCCCGCCCAAAGAGCCAGCAGGGAAAACTATGCCTTGTTCTAAAGCTCTTTGGGAACCGCTTGCGTAGCCCCACAGACCTGGGGGCTGCGGGCTTTCCTGCTGCCTTCAGCCTCAAAACCACCCTATGCCACTACGCACCGCGTCAGGCACAAAAATAGCCATACGGCTGGAGATGGGTCCCCCTCCCAAAGAGCCAGCAGGGAAAACTATGCCTTGTTCTAAAGGTCTTTGGGAACCGCTTGCGTAGCCCCACAGACCTGGGGGCTGCAGGCTTTCCTGCTGTCTTCAGCCTCAAAGCCACCCTTTCCCACTTGGCGCCCTATCAGGCACAAAAATGGCCTATGGGTGGAGATGGGTCCCATGCCCAAAGAGCCAGCAGGGAAAACTATGCCTTGTTCTAAAGCTCTTTGGGAACCGCTTGCGTAGCCCCACAGACCTGAGGGCTGCGGGCTTTCCTGCTGCCTTCAGCCTCGATACCACCATTTCCCACTTGGCGCTGCGCCATGCACAAAAATGGCCATACGGCTGGAGATGGGTCCCCCGCCCAAAGAGCCAGCAGGGAAAACTATGCCTTGTTCTAAAGCTCTTTGGGAACCGCTTGCGTAGCCCCACAGACCTGGGGGCTGCGGGCTTTCCTGCTGCCTTTAGCCTCGACACCACCCTTTCCCTCTTGGCGCCGCGCCAGGCACAAAAATGGCCGTACGGCTGGAGATGGGTCCCCCGCCCAAAGAGCCAGCAGGGAAAACTATGCCTTGTTCTAAAGCTCTTTGGGAACCGCTTGCGTAGCCGCACACACCTGGGGGCTGCGGGCTTTCCTGCTGCCTTCAGCCTCAAAGCCACCCTTTCCCACTTGGCTTCGCGCCAGGCACAAAAATGGCCTATGGCTGGAGATGGGTCCCATGCCCTAAGAGCCAGCAGGGAAAACTATGCCTTGTTCTAAAGCTCTTTGGGAACCGCTTGCGTAGCACCACAGACCTGGGGGCTGCAGGCTTTGCTCCTGCCTTCAGCCTCAAAGCCCCCTTTCCCACCTGGCGCTGCGCCAGGCTCAAAAATGGCCATACGGCTGGAGATGGGTCCCCCGCCCAGAGAGCCAGCAGGGAAAACTATGCCTTGTTCTAAAGCTCTTTGGGAACCGCTTGCGTAGCCCCACACACCTGGGGGCTGCGGGCTTTCCTGCTGTCTTCAGCCTCAAAGCAACCCTTTCTCACTTGGCGACCTATCAAGCACAAAAATGGCCTATGGCTGGACATGGGTCCCATGCCCAAAGAGCCAGCAGGGAAAACTATGCCTTGTTCTAAAGCTCTTTGGGAACCGCTTGCGTAGCCCCACACACCTGGGGGCTGCGGGCTTTCCTGCTGCCTTCAGCCTCAAAACCACCCTTTCCCACTTGGCCCCCGGCCAGGCACAAAAATGGCCATATGTCTGCAGATGGGTCCCCCGCTCAAAGAGCCAGCAGGGAAAATTATGCCTTGTTCTAAAGCTCTTTGGGAACCGCTTGCGTAGCCCCACAGACCTGGGGGCTGCAGGCTTTGCTGCTGCCTTCAGCCTCAAAACCACCCTTTCCCACTTGGCGCTGCGCCAGGCACAAAAATGGCCATACGGCTGGAGATGGGTCCCCCGCCCAAAGAGCCAGCAGGGAAAACTATGCCTTGTTCTAAAGCTCTTTGGGAACCGCTTGCGTAGCCCCACAGACCTGGGGGCTGCGGGCTTTCCTGCTGCCTTCAAGCCTCAAAGCCACCCTTTCCCACTGGGCGCCGGGCCAGGCACAAAAATGGCCTATGGCTGGAGATGGGTCCCCCGAACAAAGAGCCAGCAGGGAAAACTATGCCTTGTTCTAAAGCTCTTTGGGAACCGCTTGCGTAGCCCCACAGACCTGGGGGCTTCGGGCTTTCCTGCTGCCTTCAGCCTCAAAGCCACCCTTTCCCACTTGGCGCCGGGCCAGGGACAAAAATGGCCATACGGCTGGAGATGGGTCCCATGCTCAAAGAGCCAGCAGGGAAAACTATGCCTTGTTCTAAAGCTCTTTGGGAACCGCTTGCTTGGCCCCACAGACCTGGGGGCTGCAGGCTTTGCTGCTGCCTTCAGCCTCGACACCACCCTTTCCCACTACGCACTGCGCCAGGCACAAAAATGGCCATACGTCTGGAGATGGGTCCCACGCCCAAAGAGCCAGCTGGGAAAACTATGCCTTGTTCTAAAGCTCTTTGGGAACCGCTTGCTTGGCCCCACAGACGTGGGGGCTGCGGGCTTTCCTGCTGTCTTCAGCCTCGACACCACCCTTTCCCACTTGGCGCCCTATCAGCCACAAAAATGCCCATACGGCTGGAGATGGGTCCCCCGCCCAAAGAGCCAGCAGGGAAAACTATGCCTTGTTCTAAAGCTCTTTGGGAACCGCTTGCGTAGCCCCACAGACCTGGGGGCTGCGGGCTTTCCTGCTGCCTTCAGCCTCAAAGCCACCCTTTCGCACTTGGGGCTTCGCCAGGCACAAAAATGGCCATATGGCTGGAGATGGGTCCCCCTCCGAAAGAGCCAGCAGGGAAAACTATGCCTTGTTCTAAAGCTCTTTGGGAACCGCTTGCGTAGCCCCACAGACCTGGGGGCTGCGGGCTTTCCTGCTGCCTTCAGCCTCAAAGCCACCCTTTCCCACTTGGCGCCGGGCCAGGGACAAAAATGGCCATACGGCTGGAGATGGGTCCCATGCTCAAAGAGCCAGCAGGGAAAACTATGCCTTGTTCTAAAGCTCTTTGGGAACCGCTTGCTTGGCCCCACAGACCTGGGGGCTGCAGGCTTTGCTGCTGCCTTCAGCCTCGACACCACCCTTTCCCACTACGCACCGCGCCAGGCACAAAAATGGCCATACGGCTGGAGATGGGTCCCCCGCCCAAAGAGCCAGCAGGGAAAACTATGCCTTGTTCTAAAGCTCTTTGGGAACCGCTTGCTTGGCCCCACAGACGTGGGGGCTGCGGGCTTTCCTGCTGCCTTCAGCCTCAAAACCACCCTATGCCACTACGCACCGCGTCAGGCACAAAAATAGCCATACGTCTGGAGATGGGTCCCCCGCCCAAAGAGCCAGCAGGGAAAACTATGCCTTGTTCTAAAGGTCTTTGGGAACCGCTTGCGTAGCCCCACAGACCTGGGGGCTGCAGGCTTTCCTGCTGTCTTCAGCCTCAAAGCCACCCTTTCCCACTTGGCGCCCTATCAGGCACAAAAATGGCCTATGGGTGGAGATGGGTCCCATGCCCAAAGAGCCAGCAGGGAAAACTATGCCTTGTTCTAAAGCTCTTTGGGAACCGCTTGCGTAGCCCCACAGACCTGGGGGCTGCGGGCTTTCCTGCTGCCTTCAACCTCGACACCACCCTTTCCCACTTGGCGCTGCGCCATGCACAAAAATGGCCATACGGCTGGAGATGGGTCCCCCGCCCAAAGAGCCAGCAGGGAAAACTATGCCTTGTTCTAAAGCTCTTTGGGAACCGCTTGCGTAGCACCACAGACCTGGGGGCTGCAGGCTTTGCTCCTGCCTTCAGCCTCAAAGCCCCCTTTCCCACCTGGCGCCGCGCCAGGCTCAAAAATGGCCATACGGCTGGAGATGGGTCCCCCTCCCAGAGAGCCAGCAGGGAAAACTATGCCTTGTTCTAAAACTCTTTGGGAACCGCTTGCGTAGCCCCACACACCTGGGGGCTGCGGGCTTTCCTGCTGTCTTCAGCCTCAAAGCAACCCTTTCTCACTTGGCGCCCTATCAAGCACAAAAATGGCCTATGGCTGGAGATGGGTCCCATGCCCAAAGAGCCAGCAGGGAAAACTATGCCTTGTTCTAAAGCTCTTTGGGAACCGCTTGCGTAGCCCCACACACCTGGGGGCTGCGGGCTTTCCTGCTGCCTTCAGCCTCAAAACCACCCTTTCCCACTTGGCCCCCGGCCAGGCACAAAAATGGCCATATGTCTGCAGATGGGTCCCCCGCCCAAAGAGCCAGCAGGGAAAACTATGCCTTGTTCTAAAGCTCTTTGGGAACCGCTTGCGTAGCCCCACAGACCTGGGGCTGTGGGGTTTCCTGCTGTCTTCAGCCTCAAAACCACCCTTTCCCACTTGGCACCGCGCCAGGCACAAAAATGGCCTATGGCTGGAGATGGGTGCCCCGCCCAAAGAGCCAGCAGGGAAAACTATGCCTTGTTCTAAAGCTCTTTGGGAACCACTTGCGTAGCCCCACAGACCTGGGGGCTGTGGGCCTTCCTGCTGCCTTCAACCTCGACACCACCCTTTCCCACTTGGCCCCTGGCCAGGCACAAAAATGGCCATACGGCTGGAGATGGGTCCCCCGCCCAAAGAGCCAGCAGGGAAAACTATGCCTTGTTCTAAAGCTCTTTCAGAACCGCTTGCGTAGCCCCACAGACCTGGGGGCTGCAGGCTTTGCTCCTGCCTTCAGCCTCAAAACCACCCTTTCCCACTTGGCGCCGCGCCAGGCACAAAAATGGCCATACGGCTGGAGATGGGTCGACCGCCCAAAGAGCCAGCAGGGAAAACTATGCCTTGTTCTAAAGCTCTTTGGGAACCGCTTGCGTAGCCCCACAGACCTGGGGGCTGCGGGCTTTGCTGCTGCCTTCAGCCTCAAAGCCACCCTTTCCCACTTGGCGCCGCGCCAGGCACAAAAATGGCCATACGGCTGGAGATGGGTCGACCGCCCTAAGAGCCAGCAGGGAAAACTATGCCTTGTTCTAAAGCTCTTTGGGAACCGCTTGCGTAGCCCCACAGACCTGGGGGCTGCGGGCTTTCCTGCTGCCTTCAGCCTCGACACCACCCTTTCCCACTTGGCGCCGCGCCAGGCACAAAAATGGCCATACGGCTGGAGATGGGTCCCCCGCCCAAAGAGCCAGCAGGGAAAACTATGCCTTGTTCTAAAGCTCTTTGGGAACCGCTTGCGTAGCCCCACAGACCTGGGGGCTGCAGGCTCTCCTGCTGCCTTCAGCCTCGACACCACCCTTTCCCACTTGGCACTGCGCCAGGCACAAAAATGGCCATACGGCTGGAGATGGGTCCCCCGCCCAAAGAGCCAGCAGGGAAAACTATGCCTTGTTCTAAAGCTCTTTGGGAACCACTTGCGTAGCCCCACAGACCTGGGGGCTGCGGGCTTTCCTGCTGCCTTCAGCCTCGACACCACCCTTTCCCACTTGGCACTGCGCCAGGCACAAAAATGGCCTATGGCTGAAGATGGGTCCCCCGCCCAAAGAGCCAGCAGGGAAAACTATGCCTTGTTCTAAAGCTCTTTGGGAACCGCTTGCGTAGCCCCACAGAACTGGGGGCTGTGGGCTTTCCTGCTGCCTTCAGCCTCGACACCACCCTTTCCCACTTGGCGCCGCGCCAGGCACAAAAATGGCCATACGGCTGGAGATGGGTCCCCCGCCCAAAGAGCCAGCAGGGAAAACTATGCCTTCTTCTAAAGCTCTTTGGGAACCGCTTGCGTAGCCCCACAGACCTGGGGGCTGGAGCCTTTGCTGCTGCCTTCAGCCTCAAAACCACCCTTTCCCACTTGGCGCCGCGCCAGGCACAAAAATGGCCTATGGCTGGAGATGGGTCCCCCGCCCAACGAACAAGCAGGGAAAACTATGCCTTGTTCTAAAGCTCTTTGGGAACCGCTTGCGTAGCCCCACAGACCTGGGGGCTGCAGGCTTTCCTGCTGCCTTCAGCCTCAAAGCCACCCTTTCCCACTTGGAGCTACGCCAGGCACAAAAATGGCCATACGGCTGGAGATGGGTCCCCCGCCCAAAGAGCCAGCAGGGAAAACTATGCCTTGTTCTAAATCTCTTTGGGAACCAATTGCGTAGCCCAACAGACCTGGGGGCTGCGGGCTTTCCTGCTGCCTTCAGCCTCGACACCACCCTTTCCCACTTGGCGCCACGCCAGGCACAAAAATGGCCATACGGCTGGAGATGGGTCCCCCGCCCAAAGAGCCAGCAGGGAAAACTATGCCTTGTTCTAAAGCTCTTTGGGAACCGCATGCGTAGCCCAACAGATCTTGGGCCTGTGGGCTTTCCTGCTGCCTTCAGCCTAGACAACACCCTTTCCCACTAGGTGCCTCGCCACGCACACAAATGGCCATACGGCTGGAGATGGGTCCCCTGCCCAAGGAGCCAGCAGGGAAAACTATGCCTTGTTCTAAAGCTCTTTGGGAACCGCTTGCTTGGCCCCACAGACCTGGGGGCTGCAGGCTTTCTTGCTGCCTTCAGCCTCGACAGCACACTTTCCCTTTTGGCACCGCGTCAGGCACAAAAATGGCCTATGGATGGAGATGGGTCCCATGCCCAAAGAGCCAGCAGGGAAAACTATGCCTTGTTCTAAAGCTCTTTGGGAACCGCTTGCGTAGCCCCACAGACCTGGGGGCTGCAGGCTTTGCTGCTGCCTTCAGCCTCAAAACCACCCTTTCCCACTTGGCACCGCGCCAGGCACAAAAATGGCCTATGGCTGGAGATGGGTGCCCCGCCCAAAGAGCCAGCAGGGAAAACTATGCCTTGTTCTAAAGCTCTTTGGGAACCGCTTGCGTAGCCCCACAGACCTGGGGGCTGCGGGCTTTCCTGCTGCCTTCAGCCTCGACAACACCCTTTCCCACTTGGCGCCGCGCCAGGCACAAAAATAGCTATACGGCTGGAGATGGGTCCCATGCCCAAAGAGCCAGCAGGGAAAACTATGCCTTGTTCTAAAGCTCTTTCAGAACCGCTTGCGTAGCCCCCAGACCTGGTGGCTGCAGGCTTTCTTGCTGCCTTCAGCCTCGACAGCACACTTTCCCACTTGGCACCGCGTCAGTCACAAAAATGGCCTATGGCTGGAGATGGGTCCCCTGCCCAAGGAGCCAGCAGGGAAAACTATGCCTTGTTCTAAAGCTCTTTGGGAACCGCTTGCGTAGCCCCACAGACCTGGGGGCTGCGGGCTTTCCTGCTGCCTTCAGCCTCAAAGCCACCCTTTCCCACTTGGCGCCGCGCCAGGCTCAAAAATGGCCATACGGCTGGAGATGGGTCCCCCACCCAAAGAGTCAGCAGGGAAAACTATGCCTTGTTCTAAAGCTCTTTGTGAACCGCTTGGATAGCCCCACAGACCTGGGGGCTGCAGGCTCTCCTGCTGCCTTCAGCCTCGACACCACCCTTTCCCACTTGGCGCCGCGCCAGGCACAAAAATGGCCTATGGCTGGAGATGGGTCCCATGCCCTAACAGCCAGCAGGGAAAACTATGCCTTGTTCTAAAGCTCTTTGGGAACCGCTTGCGTAGCCCCACAGACCTGGGGGCTGCGGGATTTCCTGCTGCCTTCAGACTCGACACCACCCTTTCCCACTTGGCGCCGCGCCAGGCACAAAAATGGCCATACGGCTGGAGATGGGTGCCCCGCCCAAAGAGCCAGCAGGGAAAACTATGCCTTGTTCTAAAGCTCTTTGGGAACCGCTTGCGTAGCCCCCAGACCTGGGGGCTGCAGGCTTTCTTGCTGCCTTCAGCCTCGACAGCACACTTTCCCACTTGGCGCCGCGCCAGGCACAAAAATGGCCTATGGCTGGAGATGGGTCCCCCCGCCCAAGGAGCCAGCAGGGAAAACTATGCCTTGTTCTAAAGCTCTTTCAGAACCGCTTGCGTAGCCCCACAGACCTGGGGGCTGCGGGCTTTCCTGCTGCCTTCAGCCTCGACACCACCCTTTCCCACTTGGCGCCGCGCCAGGCACAAAAATGGCCATACGGCTGGAGATGTGTCGACCGCCCAAAGAGCCAGCAGGGAAAACTATGCCTTGTTCTAAAGCTCTTTGGGAACCGCTTGCGTAGCCCCACAGACCTGGCGGCTGCGGGCTTTGCTGCTGCCTTCAGCCTCGACACCACCCTTTCCCACTTGGCGCCGCGCCAGGCACAAAAATGGCCATACGGCTGGAGATGGGTCCCCCGCCCTAAGAGCCAGCAGGGAAAACTATGCCTTGTTCTAAAGCTCTTTGGGAACCGCTTGCTTGGGCCCCACAGACCTGGGGGCTGCGGGCTTTGCTGCTGCCTTCAGCCTCGACACCACCCTTTCCCACTTGGCCCCGCGCCAGGCACAAAAATGGCCATACGGCAGGAGATGGGTCCCCCGCCCAAAGAGCCAGCAGGGAAAACTATGCCTTGTTCTAAATTTCTTTGGGAACCGCTTGCGTAGCCCCACAGACCTGGGGGCTGCAGGCTCTCCTGCTGCCTTCAGACTCAAAGCCACCCTTTCCCACTTGGTCCCGTGCCAGGCACAAAAATGGCCTATGGATGGAGATGGGTCCCCTGCCCAAAGAGCCAGCAGGGAAAACTATGCCTTGTTCTAAAGCTCTTTGGGAACCGCTTGCGTAGCCCCACAGACCTGGGGGCTGCGGGCTTTCCTGCTGCCTTCAGCCTCGACACCACCCTTTCCCACTTGGCGCCGCGCCAGGCACAAAAATGCCCATACGGCTGGAGATGGGTCCCCCGCCCAAAGAGCCAGCAGGGAAAACTATGCCTTGTTCTAAAGCTCTTTGGGAACCACTTGCGTAGCGCCACAGACCTGGGGGCTGCAGGCTTTCCTGCTGCCTTCAGCCTCGACACCACCCTTTCCCACTTGGCACTGCGCCAGGCACAAAAAT